>NC_054709.1:33337382-33372382 GCF_016097555.1 Gigantopelta aegis | reverse complement strand
CAGTTGGTAGTTTGATCCTAGCATTAATGTTTCTTTATTAATTAATAAATTAGTTTGATTATCCGTTTATTCCATGTTATTTGTTTCTTTGTTTCTTTGTTGTTGGTTTTTTGTGTTGTTTTGGGGTACTTTTTATTTAGTTGTTTTTTTGCTTTTGTTTGTTTTATTGTTTGTTTGTTTTGTTTTTTGTGGTGTCTTCGTGTTTAATAATTTGCATAATTGATTATTTATTTACTACATTCATTTGTATATATATTTATTAATTCATTCCTTTTCTCTTGTATTTCTTAAATCAGTCATCCATGCATTGATTCTTTCATCCATTCCTTGAAACATTTATACATTTCATTCATTCATTCATTCATTTGTTCATTCGTTCGTTCGTTCATGTTATCGCTTTCTTATAATAGTAGTGTTGGTGGTGATCCGTTTTCGTTGGGTTGGCATCATTTTATAATGTCCCAGCTTTGGAAATGTCATGGTTACAGAGAATAATTTTCTTATACTATGCTTATTTTCTTTGTAGTGTTGTCATATAACACGTTTATTTTCTTTGTATTGTTGTCATATAACATGCTTATTTTCTTTGTATTGTTGTCATATAACATGCTTATTTTCTTTGTATTGTTGACAAATAACGTGCTTATTTTCTTTGTATTGTTGTCATATGCCAGACTTATTTTCTTTGTATTGTCATATAACATGCTTATTTTCTTTGTATTGTTGTCATATAACATGATTATTTTCTTTGTATTGTTGTCATATAACATGCTTATTTTCTTTGTATTGTCATATAACATGCTTATGTTCTTTGTATTGTTGTCATATAACATGCTTATTTTCTTTGTATTGTTGTCATATAACATGCTTATTTTCTTTGTATTGTTGTCATATAACATGCTTATTTTCTTTGTATTGTTGTCAAATAACGTGCTTATTTTCTTTGTATTGCTGTCATATGCCAGACTTATTTTCTTTGTATTGTCATATAACATACTTATTTTCTTTGTATTGTTGTCATATAACATGCTTATTTTCTTTGTATTGTTGTCATATAACATGCTTATTTTCTTTGTATTGTTGTCATATGCAAGGCTTATTTTCTTTTTTATTATTGTCATATATCATGTTTTTTTAGTTTTTTGTATTTACCATATGAAGATTCACTCCCCATAAATTCAAGCATATGACGTTTTAAGCTACTTTTCCCCACCTCACTTGGCTTATTTACGAACACATTATCTGTCAGTACAAAAAGTGTAACATTTTGTACATTTATTAGGTTTGCAGTCTGTTGCCTTCCAGTTTCTTATTTATTCGTTCAGAGTTGTCGGCATTTTCCCATTCAAAATACAATCTCTTTAACTACCGCCCGCCCACCCGCAAAGGAAAGGATATTTATTTCAAAAGATACTGTTTGAAAAGGCGTACATTGGTGTTAAATGTACTAACCCTAGTTGTTAGGTAGTGTAAGCTGTCTCCACGACTGGTATTTCCAAAGGCCGTGGTATGTACTATTCTGCCTGTGGGATGGTGTATATAAAAGACTCCTTGCTACTAATGTTTCCTATATAAAGACTATGATGTCAAAATTACCACCTTTTTGACATACAATAGCGGATGATTAATAAATCAATGTTCTCTAGTGGTGTCGTTATAAAACCCAACTTTGTAAGCTGTTTTCGTGTATTACTTTTTTTTCTCTTTATTTTACCATCAATTTGTGCTAAAATTATTAATTTCGAAAAATCCAGTTTTTTGTGAAACAGAAAAAGTAAGCACGTCGTAAACTAGTTTAATTTGCACTAATTGAAATAGGTGAACGGCCTTTTATTTATTTATTTATTTATTTATTTGCTTGTTTTTTGTTTGTTTGAGTGCTTGTTTGTTTGTTTACTTATTTTACATTATTATTATTATTATTATTATTTATTTATTTATTTATTTATTTATTTATTTATTTATTTATTTGTTTATTTATTTATTTATTTATTTATACGTTTGTTTGTTTATTTTGTTTGTTTTGTTTACATACTTGTTTGTGTTTTGGTTTTGATTTTGTCTTTTTATCTGTCTTTGTTTATGTGCGTCCGAGTTTGTTTTGTTTTTATTTTCTTGTTTGTTTGTTTATTAAGACCTTCTGGGATACATAGCATATACATTTTCATGTTAGGACTTGTGAGGTTTCGAACTAAGGTCACTGAGTATGGAATCTCTCTCTCTCTCTCTTTTCTTCTTCTTTTTTTTTTCTTCCAACAAACTAACCTCACCAATTATTTGTTTAAAAAAAATCTCTTGAAAGATGAGACGCAACCTTTGATTGTGGGGGGAGGGGATGTTAGGTACGGCTTCGTGACAAACTTGTACTTAATGTCCCCGTCAAGAACCGTACACCCAAAAAAAACCAAGACTGGCTACGGAATGATCCGAGCCGATAAGCGAACCAAGTCACTGGGTACGCCGAACAACTCGGAATCGAAGTCCGTGAACCTAGCCATTTATTATTTACAACGGTGTGCAGCCGCGAAAACAATAGCGGACAAGGCGACCCTCGAGATAACGAGAGGATACATTCCTGTCCGTACAATGGCATTTATAGAGAGGTGTAAGGAAAAATACCATCGTATACGCTTGACCAATGAAAACGCTCGTCTCTTGAGGGAAACTGTAAAGATTGTTCTACTACGGCGAAGAGGCAGGGTTGTAAACCCGTGCCGGTACAATATGATCGTAAATAATGGCCGCACTGTAAATATTGCAACCAGCTGCTGCTCTGCTGTAGTGAAATTGTTTATTGATTGTAAACACTGTGTGTTATGAAATAATTCTGTAAACCTACTATGCAGTGAAGGTCTAAGTAGAGGCGAGAGAAGGGACGGATATTTATTTTGAAATCACTGGCAAAATATCCCCCCCCCCCCCCCCCCTTCATTCATTCATTCCATATATAAGCCTCATCAAAAACGTTTCCAAATTACTTTTATTTGTGGAGGTCTAATGTTTGTGTTATGTCGTTAACTAGTGTAGAAAACGAATTTAAGAACACAACGAAAATATAATACATGTATGCAAATAATTCGAATTTATGATGCTACCATTTTGATCCACGAATATAAAGGAAAGGTTAAGCAATGGATTAGGCCTGATAGGCATATTCAACGGCATTTAATGCACATTATTGCTTAATATCAACAGGTACACTGGTATATTTAATTAATACAACGAAAAACAATGTGTCGGTTATTGTGTATAATGGGCGCCGCCATTTGTCATCCATGCTGCAACTACGCCCCTTGGTGAAACGTATATTTTAGCAAAACCACGAAAATGTAAGACCACGAAAATAAAGGATTTTCTAGTAAAGATCGTCCTAAGCCTTGTATATACTGTCAAAAGAGTTAGGAAGGAAGGAGATGTTTTATTTAACTACGCACTCAACTTAACAGTTAAGTTTGTTCATGATTATACACGTATTAGCAATAATTAGTCCTTATTAAGTCATTAAAATAGTATGATGTTTGTTTGTGTCAAGTATGTGCATGATAATACACGTATTTGCAATAATTAGTCCTTATTTAGTCATTAACATAGTATGATGTTTGTTTGTGTCAAGTATGTGCATAATAATACACGTATTAACAATAATTAGTCCTTATTTATTCATTAAAATAGTATGATGTTTGTTTGTGTCAAGTTTGTGCATGATACTACACGTATTAACAATAATTAGTCCTTATTTAGTCATTAAAATAGTATGATGTTTGTTTGTGTCAAGTTTGTGCATGATACTACACGTATTAACAATAATTAGTCCTTATTAAGTCATTAAAATAGTATGATGTTTGTTTGTGTCAAGTATGTGCATGATAATACACGTATTTGCAATAATTAGTCCTTATTTGGTCATTAGAATAGTATGATGTTTGTTTGTGTCAAGTATGTGCATGATAATACACGTATTAACAATAATTAGTCCTTATTTAGTCATTAAAATAGTATTATGTTTGTTTGTGTCAAGTTTGTGCTTGATAATACACGTATTAACAATAACTAGTCCTTATTTATTCATTAAAATAGTATGATGTTTGTTTGTGTCAAGTATGTGCATGATAATACACGTATTTGCAATAATTAGTCCTTATTTAGTCAGAATAGTATGATGTTTGTTTGTGTCAAGTATGTGCATGATAATACACGTATTTGCAATAATTAGTCCTTATTTAGTCAGAATAGTATTATGTTTGTTTGTGTCAAGTTTGTTCATGATTATACATATATTGCCAATAATTAGTCCTTATTAAGTCATTAAAACAGTATGATGTTTGTATGCGTCTTGTTTGTACATAATATGTAACATGTTTTGCATATGACTCAGTTCCGTATGTGTAATGAAAAGAACTAGTTCGCCCCATCTGCAAATCCGCCCTTGCATCCATGACCCACCATTGGGATTTTTACAGCCCGACACTGGAAGCACATACTTTGAAATCATGAAGTGATATCCTGAATCGCTGGGCAGGATATGCTTGCTTTGTTGTTCTGACAGTGATTCAGTGGTGCATGCTGTAATTATTCTAATGGACTCTGTCCCCTGCTAGTTTTGATTTAGTAAACTAGTCTGGGAGTGGCAGTCCTCTCTGAGGTGCAAGTGGGAGGGAAGGAAATGTTTTATTCAACGATGCACTCAACACATTTTATTTACGGTTACATGGCGTCAGAAATATGGTTAAGGACCACACAGATATTGAGAGAGGAAACCCGCTGTCACCACTTCATGGATTACTCTTTTCGATTAACAGCAAGGGATATTTTATATGCACCATCCCACAGACAGGATAACACATACCACGGCCTCTGATATACCAGTCGTGGTGCACTGGCTGAAGCCAATGGGCCCACCGACGGGGATCGATTCCAAATCGACCGCGCATCAAGCGAGCGCTTTACCACTGGGCTACGTCTCGCCCCCGGTATCCTCTAGCTAAAAGCAGGTGATTGTCCAGTATTACAGATCAACTTCAATTAATGTTTGAAAATTATTGTATACAGACCTAAAAAGCTGAAATCACAAATAAACCCTGAAATCAGAAAAAAGGCTGAAATCATAAATAAAGATGAAAAACTACATCGCTGCCAACAGTCTTAAGGACAAAGTTTTAAAGTCGCGGACGCTAGTTTCAGTCCGTAAAAATGAACACTTATATTTGGTTAATCTACAAACATGTAACACATGTGAATAAAGTTAGGATAGAGTAAAACAAAAGTCTGCGAGGTTGGAATGGGAAAATTCCCTTTAAAATAGTCTAGAGCTCATCTTCGTAACTTTTACTTTTCAGGTACGTGCGTGTAAAAAATTAAATTAAATTAAATTAAAAAATAAAAACCGAAACGATTTTGTGGCGTTTGAAACATCAGCGTGAACAAAAAAACGCTTCGGACATATAGAGAAGTATAATGTCAGATTTTAATTATCAACCCCCCCCCCCCCCCCCCCCCCCCCCCCCAAAAAAAAAAAAAAAAAAAAAACCCACCAAAACCCCCCAAAAAAACCACACACACAAAAATCCGCACATAAAAAATCTGCTCTAATAGTAAAAAGTACACCGTAGTGTTTAAAACAAAAACTAGGGACTGCCACTTCAACTGCTAAACCATCAAGGCCTGTTAGAACAGCCACCACCACCCCACCCCTTGAATCTGTTCTGCATTCCTAACATTGCCTGCAGTAGTTGCCAGTAAGCTTGGCAGATTAGCGAGTCGTAAATATGGCATTATGTAACACCTGGATAGGATTTGGAGAGAAACCATTTCTCACAAACTGATGTGTCGTAGTTCCCGTGAATCAGGATTCCGTGTTACCTCGGTGTCTGAAGGTTAAAACATACATCCCCATGCTTTATTAGTTTATTTCGCCTGAGGTCCACGCGTCGCGGGATCGAGCCACTCCGATGGATCCATTCAGTTGATTTTTTTATTATTTTTTTTTTTTATTATTATTATTATTTTTTTTTTTTTTTTTTGGGGGGGAGGGGGGGTCTCAAGTAGCGTTCGTCTGATGCGCGGTCGGTCTAGGGTCGATCCCTGTCGGTGGCCCATTGGGTTATTTTACGTTCCAGCCAGTGCACCACGACTTGTATATCAAAGGCGGTGGTGTGTGCTGTCCTGACTGTGAGGAAGTGCATATAAAAGACCCCTTGCTGTTAATGGCAAAATGTAGCCTTTTTCCTTTGATGACTATAAGTCAAAATTAACAAATGACAGTAGTCAATGTGTTCTAGTGGTGTCGTTAAAAATATATATATATATATATATATATATATACTCTTCAAAAAAAGAAACGCAAAAGGGTACAAATGGGTTGTAACTCCGATTTTATGTTTCCTACCGGTTCATGCTTTGTGAATATAAGGTCATTGCATGTCCCAAACACATTCCCACGGTTACATTCGATAAAACGCAGCTACTGTACAATAAAGTTCCAAAATGTGAATATTCGCAAAAACGCAGCCACGTGCAAACCATGTCACCACTGCACGTGCGTTGTCTGCACGTGCAACATGAACACCGACAGTATAAAAGTGCAGGGTGTTCGCTTGCCTGGCCTCTGTATCTGGCCGACAGTTGACAATCCAGGACATGCCACGTCTCAGTGAACCGCAGAGAAACAATGCCATCGGCCGACTAGACGCAGGCGAATCCAGAACGGCCGTTGCCAGGGCATTCCATGTGTCCCCAAGCACCATCTCCAGACTGTGGGACCGTTACCAGCAACATGGATCAACACGTGACCTCCCTAGATCCGGTCGACCATGGGTCACTACCCCCGGGCAGGACCGCTACATCCGGGGGTACGCCATTCAGGAACGATTGACTACTGCCACCTCCACAGCCGCAGCAATACCAGGTTTGCGCAGGATATCCGACCAGACCGTACGGAACCGCCTACGCGAGGTAGGAATTCGTGCCAGTCGTCCAGTTCGAGGTGTCATCTTAACACCACAACACCGTCGACTCCGACTGCAGTGGTGCCAGATTCATCGACAATGGCCTCAACTGCGATGGGAGACAGGTGTGGTTCAGTGACGAGTCCCGATTTCTGCTCCGACGTCATGATGGAAGATGTCGCGTGTATAGGCGTCGTGGTGAACGTTATGCGGCAAACTGCGTGCAGGAAGTGGACAGATTCGGCGGGGTAGTGTCATGGTGTGGGCAGCCATCTCACACACTGGCAGAACTGACCTGGTCCACGTGCAGGGCAACCTGAATGCACAGGGCTACATTGACCAGATCCTCCGGCCACACATCGATCCAGTTATGGCCAACGCCAACGCAGTGTTCCAACATGACAACGCCAGGCCTCACACAGCACGTCTAACAACGGCTTTCCTACAGAACAACAACATTAATGTCCTTCCTTGGCCATCGATATCACCGGATTTGAACCCAATTGAGCATCTATGGGACGAGTTGGACCGACGCCTCCGACAGCGACAACCACAGCCCCAGACCCTGCCCGAGCTGGCAGCAGCCTTGCAGGCCGAGTGGGCCACCATCCCCCGGGACGTCATCCGTACTCTGGTTGCTTCAATGGGCAGGCGGTGCCAGGCAGTTGTCAACACACGCGGAGGCCACACCCGGTATTGACTCCAGATGACCTTGACCTTGGTGGTGTGTCCTATCACTTACTCACAATGGACTAGAGTGAATTGTGAACAATCCTGCAACATTTGGTAATTATCGGACTCACCATTCAATAATTAAATCAATTCTCCAAATGTTACGACAATGTGGTTTTGCGTTTCTTCTTTTGAAGAGTATATATATATATATATATATATATATATATATATATATATATATATATAAATTTCAAAACACGGCTTCTCGACACTCCAGGTAGTACTAAACCAAATAACGTCCGGCTGGGTCAAAGGTCGAGGAACACCTACTTTTGATAGAGTAGTTAATACAACACGTCTTGTCATGTGACTGTTGTAAACAGAATTAGTTTCATCTGGGCAAAAAACGTATGCAATTTAATTTTAGCACCGCTTTTGCTTCAAACATACATGGGGTACCTGTCAAAAAAAAAAAGGTACTCAAATTTTGTGTGAAACTAGGGGTGTTGTAAACGCATGCAGTTATATCGAAAATGAGCCATGAAAGGTACCATTTTCTCCATTTGACACTTTGGTAGGGATTGTAGTACTGATATTTATGGGTTATAGCTTGGTTGATATATTGCATATAGCGTATTTTAAACACAAATGTTAACATGGTCGCCTATGCGATTTCATTTGGTATAATACAACCTCCACATGCTAGGGTCTCACTACACATTTCACTTCCGGGAGGAAATCGTTGATCGTGGTCAACTATAGTTTCTAATTGTAACAGGTTTTATGGTTCTCATATCCACTTCAAGTGATCGGGAAATAATTAAAACGATTTGCATTTTCAATAGTAAGCCATATTGCTGGATTTTGATTACGCTATATTGTACGTCGACCTTTCTCGGACATGGGTGTACAGCGGAACAGGTGCCCTGATTCCAAATTGAGACGACGTCATATTGCAAATACTAATACTAACAGAAACAATAATAAATTAAATAAATAAATAAAAATAAAAAGCAAATAAATAAATAATCCCTTTGACAGTCGCATATATATGCGGTTAACAAAATGTTCTTTTGTTTAACGACACCACTAGAGCACATTGATTTATTAATCATCGGCTATTGGATGTCAAACAATATATGATGTTATCATGTCTATGGGACGGTGCATGTCATAGATCCCTTGCTATTAACTGAAAAATGTCGCCGGTTTCCTCTCTAAGACTATATCTCAACATTATCAAATTTTTGACATCCAATAGCCAATGATTAATAAATCAATCTGCTCTAGTAATGTCGTTAAACAAAACAAACTTTAAACTTTATATCATGTTAGTGTCATCGAGAACCCGTTCTATTAGCTGTCTTGTTTTGAAATTGGACAATTTATAATGAATCTCAATAGCAGATATATCTCCGTAGTGAGATCTAAAGGCACTGCCACACTGATAACTCGACCATCGGATATAAGTACGGAAATAAGTTGAAATGAAATGATAACCCGACTTGAAATGTACACTTGTGCAGTCGTTTCTTCTCGTTCGATTGTGTAATCGACGACTAATCGGTGTGTGCAATTGATTAACTCGATGATCGATGATGAAATTCTAACCGATTACCAACACAAATTTGCATGTTTTGAAATAGTCACTGAAATACATAATTATGTAAATATATATATATATATATATATATATATATATATATATATATTTTTTTTTTTATATATTATATATATATATATATATATATATATATATATATATATATATATATATATATATATATATTTTTCTTTTTTTTTTTTTTTTTTTTTTAAGAACTTGCTTATATAATTGAAGCATTTCCGTTATCCAAAATAACAACGGTGTGAATATATCCGCTGAAAGGCGATGACTGTGGACCTGTTCCTGATAGTTCTGTCATGTTTAATCCACACTAATCTCCAAACGTCGTAACCAATCCACATTCTGTCTAGGTGAAAATATTACAGAACATTTTTTGTCCTTGCCTTCGGGGTAATATGCATATGTGTTAAAATACACGTTGCACAGTCTGCATGTTTTGCTAACAAAGCTTAATTTTGCGACAATGTTTTATTATTTACTTCGTGGTGTTTGGTTGGACGAAAACTAAAATAGGACCGAAGAAAAAAACAGTTTTATGTTTTATTTCCATGCACGGGGCGGGGTCTAGACTGTGTCGAGCGAAGTTTATAGAGGGGGGCGGGGGGGGGGGGGGGGGGTGGGGTGTCGAGGCATGTTCTCCTAGAAAATATATTGAAAAAAAAAGAAGAAAAGAAGAAAAATTGCTTAAGCAAGAAAGGGTTTCGACCCCACCCCCACCAAACCCTCCCCTGCATACGCGCCTGAATGTTTTATCAGTTGATTCGTGGGGGTTGGACAAAAAATGTTTTTCATGAGGGGACTCTACATTTCTATGGATAGTTTAATTTGTAGTTTAGAATCCATGAATCAACGAAAATATGTATCACGCAAAAATACACGAATCACAATATGCAGAGTCCTTAGTTCAATGTAATTTTGTTACACAGTATAATTACAAACTGTCTGTCGCTATTCCATTTATTCGACTCTAAATCGATGACGTTATTATAAAACGGTGCGGCGCGTAGTCCAGTGGTACAGCGTTCGCTTGATGCGCGGTCGGTCTAGGATCGATCCCCGTCGGTGGACCCATTGCGCTATTTTTATTTCCAGCCAGTGTTCCACAACTGGTATATCAAAGGCTGTGGTATGTACTACGCTGTCTGTGGGATGGTGTATATAAAATATCCCTTGCTGCTAATCAAAAACGAGTAGCCTATGAAGTGGCAACAGCGGGTTTTCTCACTCAATATTTTTGTGGTCCTTAACCATATGTCTGACGCCATATAACCGTAAATACAATGTGTTGAGTGCGTCGTTAAAAAGAACAGTTCCTTCCTTCATTATAAAACCGAACGCTATCCTTCGATTAAATACTACAAATGATAGCGTTTTGAACAGCAGGTCGTCACGACAAAAGTAACTGGTCTCTAATTCCAACTGTAGTGTGTTATATAATTGTTGACTGAGGCACATTGAACAAATCAAGAAAACACAAGACAGTTATGTCACCTGATAGAGTAAAATTAGAAAAGGAGGTCATGTAAATGATAATAGATAAACCGTTATATAATAACATCATTTTTCTAATGCAAAATACAAACATAACTACAATTTCAATAAACTAGTATGCTTGTCACTATACCACTGTAACGGTTAATGTTAGTTGCCTTCATAAAACAGGTTTATCGTTACGTTTGTTTTTGTTTTTGTTTTTATTTCTGCCGTTGTTGTTTAGGGTGGGGTTTTTAGGGGATTATTTTTGTTTATTTGTTGTTGTTGTTGTGTTGTTGTTTGTTTGTTTGTTTGGTTGGGGTTTTTGTTTTTGCTTGAGGGGTTGTATTTTTGTGTTGTTTCTTGTTTTTTTTTGTTTTTTTGTTTGCTAACTTATATATTGAAATGTAACTAAACGTTTGTCAAACAACAACAAATACAGTTTCTCTGATGTTTTGTTTTCACAAACAGATAAAACAATGAGCACAATACAAACACTGGGAAATCAATTTTGTTACATTTTAAAGGGGCGGTCTTAAACTTGCAAAAAAGTCCCAAAATGTGCATTCAGTTTTCTTGTGAATATAAATATCGTATTCTGCGTTACATGCCCACAAACATTACATCAAAATAATTTCATTTACTACTATTTTATAAATTTACATATATTTTTTTGAAACCTAACAAGGCTGAAATACATCTCATTATTGAGAAAAATGAGTGAACAAGCGACATCAGATTTTAGATTTAAATATTGAGCCATCTTGATTATTAAAAGAGATTTTAAATTCGAATTGTATCTCCGTACACGATGAAGAATTCCCCTTGATTTTGTTTTTGCCAATGATTCCCGAAGACACCACTGTTTACGCTGAGTTGCAGCACATTTCAATTCTGATCTGCTTGAGTTAATTACGCAAAGTTTATTTGTAGGATCGCTTGATTTGTAAATATCTATTACAAATATATTTTAAATATCAAAATTTGAAGCGTTCAACTTTAAGAACTAAAGTACTCGAAACTTTAAAATATCACCACAGACGGGTCACAGAGGGGTTAAAGGTTAACACGAGGCCTTAATTACTCTGAAACATACACGTACGACTTAATTTGATAAAGATATTGCAGTGAATCTTTCGGCGTAATTTCTTAGTCCGCGTTTTAGCCGAACCGTCGTTTCATTAGACGAAACGGCCCCCTCCGGACTTGTGCCTCATCACGCATGCGTGTCGCTGAAAGACGATCGCAGCCTGGGTTTGACGCAATTGGAAATTATGAGACACATTGCCGGAGCAAAACGGCCGACACGGGTTTCTAAACGACAGAGTCCATTTATTTAAGATGGACCGTCCCAATCCGATACCGACGCGATATGAAAATTAACAAAGACCCTCGGAGGTCGCAATTTCGCCAGCCAAAAGGTGACCAATCCAAGCCCGAGACGTCGTCCAATAGGAAATGAAATATTCAACCATCTTGATTGTTAAAAGAGATGGAAGGCGCGTTTTTTTGTTTGGCTGAGGCTATAAATTCAGTGGTGATGTCACGCCAGGGTTTGAACATCTTTATCCATTTAATTAGATTTTTTTTTTTTTTTTTTCAAAATGTAGAGATATGTCATGGCGGGTTTCGTCGTTTGGACTGATTGGGAATGGATCTCATATGTAACGGTCGCCTCACAATAAAGATGTAATAGATTTGGCGACTGATATTAAGGTTCTGTCAGCGTGGGGTCTGAGGGATAGGGTGGTGGTGGTGGTGGTTGTGGTTGTGATGATGAGGGGCCCGCACTTCATCATGATATATTGCAATGGTGTGATATTCATATGAAGTTAAACTTTCTATACAGTGAATACATAAAAATGCTGGACCGAATTTACAAAGCCTGTTTTTGATAAACGCAGGTCTTTAAGCATTGTAAATGTATGTAGTCACACACGTGTATGAGATAAACAGACTTTGCAAAGTCGGCCCACATTGTTAAGCATCTCAGATCAAATTAAAGTTAAAATAACAATAACAAACAAATAAAGAAATAACTGAAAACGAAGCGAAATAAAAGCAGAAATGCGATAAGAAGGTGAACATCACATCCGTGTGATAGTAAGTATCTGATACAAGAATCCATCTATCCTAACTACTAGATGTGACGACTTCCTCAGACTTTTCTCTTTGGTTTAAAAAAAAAACAGACAAAAGAGACAAGAAGAAGTAAAATAAAAAAGTAGAGAAAGAGGAAGAAGAAGAAAAGAAGAAGAAAAGAAGAAGAAAAAGAAGAAGAAGACACAGCATGCCAAAGCATACTGAATAGGAAGATGACACATTCGTATGTGCATGTGTATTGAGAAACTAAAATGTGGTTTTGTATAATACACTCCAAAAACAAACATTCAGATGACTTCAGTTAAAGTTTGTTTTGCTTAACGACACCACTAGAGCACATTGATTTGTTTATCATCGGCTATTGGACGTCAAACATTTGGTGTTTTTTGACATGTAGTCTTGGAGAGGAAACCCGCTACATTTTTGTCTATTAGAAAAAAGAAAGAAAGAACTGTTTTATTTAACGCCGGTGGCGTCAGACATTAGTAGCAAAGGATATTTTATATGCACCATTCCACAGACAGGATAACGCATACCACGACTTTTAATATACCAGTCGTGGTGCACTGGCTAGAACGAGAAAGAGCCCAATGGGCACACCGATGGGGATCGATATTAGACCGACCGCGCATCAAGCGAGAGCTGTACCACTGGGCTACGCCCCCATACTGACGTTTCAGAAGAACAACCCAGATGCATTTTTAAAATGTTCAAGTATTCATGAAACTAACAACTGTGGTAATTGTGGTGGTATGATGATACTGATGATGATGTTTATGATGATGATGATGATGGTGATGACGATGACGATGGTGATGATGAGGAAGACAAAGAAGAAGAAGAAAGATAAAAAAGAAAAAAGAAAGAAAGAGAGACGAAGAAGGGGGGAAACACAAAAAGTCCACGAAAACCAACCACAGTATCATCCTACAAACGCTATCTACGTGGTAGCGTGGTGGGTTCCCGTTTGACACATGTCGACTTTATGTCGCTATTTGTCGCTTCACGTCCCTCGCCGCCACCCGATACCCGGCGACATGGCACCCGCTGTGTTGAGTCGGCTAGCGTGTCGCTGTGTAGGTTTATGGATACCCAACATATACTAATAGGCACACCCTCACAGCCAAGTACGCAGGTAGGTAGGATTTCGTCATGTTTGCTTCTGGACTAGCAATCGAGATGGTGGCGGTAGCGGTGTTGGTAATGGTGATGGTGGTGGTAATGGATGAAAAGCAGAAGATGAAGACACATTTTTAAAAAGAAAAAAGAAAAATGTTGATAGGAATAAGGAAGGAAGGACATGTTTTATATAACGACGCACTCAACACATTTTATTTATGGTTATATGGCGCCAGACATATGGTTAAGGACCACACAGATATTGTGAGAGAAAACCCGCTGTCGCCACTAAATGGGCTACTCTTTTCGATTAGCAGCAAGGGATCTTGTATATGCACAATCTCACAGACAGGATAGTACATACCATTGCTTTGTTGCACCAATTGTGGAGCACTGGCTGAAACGGGAAATAACCCCAATGGGCCCACCGACGGGGTCCAATGCTAGACCGACCGCGCATCAAGCGAACGCTTTACCATTGGGCTACGACCACCACCCCCCACCCTTGATAGGAATAAGGAATAAGTAGCATTAGTAGTAGTAGTAGCGGTGGTGGTAGTAATAGTTGTAGTATAAGTGGCAGTAGTAGTAGTAGAAGTGGCAGTAGTAGTAGTAGTAGTAGTAGTAGTAGTAGTAGTAGTAGTAGTAGTAGTAGTAGTAATAGTTGTAGTAGAAGTGGCAGTAGTTAGTAGTAGTAGTCGTAGTCGTGGTGGTGGTGGTGGTGGTGGTGGTAGTGGTAGTAGTAGTAGTAGTAGTAGTAGTAGTAGTAGTAGTAGTAGTAGTACTAGTAGTAGTACTAGCAGTAGTAATAGTAATAGTAGCAGCAATAGTAGTATTTTCTATAATTGTATCTAGTGCGATATTAATCGTTGGCTGAAATCAAATACATGTTGGCTAATGTTTGCAACAGCCGCCAGTCGGTAATGCATATGATGATATGTATTACATAGACATTCCTACGCACGTACCGACTCGCATGAATAAAACATTATACAATCCTGTCGGATCGTGGGTGGCGAAATTCTGAGAGATCGCATTAATACGTATTACTGTCAACTAATTAATAAAATATAAACACTGTGATCTACTTTTTGCGATGTAGAAGTGGCAGTAGTAGTCGTTGTAGTAGTAGTAGTAGCGGTGGTGGTAGTAATATATAGTTGTAGTAGAAGAAAGAAAGAAAGAAGTGTTATATTTAACGACGCACTCAACACATTTTATTTACGGATATATGGCGTCAGACATATGGTTAAGGACCACACAGATTTTTTTAGAGGAAACCCGCTGTCGCCACATAGGCTACTCTTTTACGACAGGCAGCAAGGGATCTTTTATTTGCGCTTCCCACAGGCAGGATAGCACAAACCATGGCCTTTGTTGAACCAGTTATGGATCACTGGACGGTGCAAGTGGTTTACACCTACCCATTGAGCCTTGCGGAGCACTCACTCAGGGTTTGGAGTCGGTATCTGGATTAAAAATTCCATGCCTCGACTGGGATCCGAACCCAGTACCTACCAGCCTGTAGACCAATGGCCTGCCACGACGCCACTGAGGCCGGTTTGTAGTAGAAGTGGCAGTAGTAGTAGTAGTAGTAGTAGTAGTAGTAGTAGTAGTAGTAGTAGTAGTAGTAGTAGTAGTAGTAGTAGTAGTAGTAGCAGCAACAACAGCGGCAGCAGTAGCAGCAGTAGTAGTAATAGTCGGATCGTGGGTGGCGAAATTCTGAGAGATCGCATTAATACGTATTACTGTCAACTAATTAATAAAATATAAACACTGTGACTTAACACTTTTTGCGATGCTGAACGAATGACGAAAGTTAAAATTAAAGTTTGTTTTGTTTAATGACACCACTAGAGCACATTGATTAATTAATTAATCATCGGCTATTGGATATCATATATTTGGTATGACACGTAGTCATCAAGAGAAACCCGATACAGTTTCCCCTAATGCAGCAAGGAATCTTTTATACACACTTTTCCCACAAACAGGAAAACACATAAACGGTCTTTGACAAATTGTGGTGCACTGGGTTTAACGAGAAAAAGACCCCTCATCAGTTGAATGGATCCACCGAGGTGGTTCGATCCTGCGACGCAAGCACCCCAAGCGAGCACTGCACAGAATAAACTAAATCCCGTCCCGAACGAATGACGAAGAACCTGTATAATGCTGACGTCAATGTATGCCTGCCTCCTCCAGGTGGCGAAAGTGTCCTTGACCTTAACGTGCTTAGCGACACATAGCACGCGATCTTCCATTATTCATGTAGAGCACCACGGATTAAACTAAGTGGCTATACTGCACTGCCGAAAATATTCGTAGAAGGCCTTGACCAGATACAAATGTGTTTTATAGAATGGCCATGAACTTTGACATGTTTAGATGTCATATCTAGCGATGGTATATGACATATTGAAATCCCGAGCGTAATAAGTTTGATAAAAATCGGTCAGTTGTGGACAGAGAAAACAATAACTATGATTTGAGACCTAACAGTCTTTTAAAGTCATGCATTCGTATAATTTAGAAAATAAACTGCGACCTAATCCGTCCACCTAATCATTCATTCGTTCGTTCGTTCGTTCGTTCGTTCGTCCATTCGTTCACCCTCCATTCGTTCATTCGTTTATTAATTAATTCTTTCATTCATGTATTCGTCCATTCATCTAAACCTTCACTGTTTTGTTTTAAACTCAAACTCAAAACTACCTTTCCTCTCTCCCTCGTGGCTTGAATGAAGTCCTATATACATGTATATATAAACGGGAAATATCTTTAATATCTAATTGCAGCCATCAACAAGGACCTGTTACTGTTAGCGGTAAAGAGCTTACAGTTGAGACAAACTCAGGGCAGTCCCTTCACTAATCACAACCAGTGCACAACGACTGGTACATCAAAGGCTGTGGTATGTGCTATCCTGTCTGTGGTATAGTGCATATAAAATATCCCTTATTACTAATGGAAACAAAGGTAGCGGGGTTTTTCTCTAAAACTATGAATCAAAATTACCAAATGTATGACATGATGGTTAATATCTCAGAGTGATCTAGTGGTATCGTTGAACAAAACAAGCTAACTAATCACCGGAATGTGTGCATGAATGTATACCAAGTTGGCTAACGTTCATTCGTTCATTTCAACTCATTTCCGTGCTTATATCCCATTAAGGTTCAAGCACGCTGTCCTGGGCACACACCTCAGCTATCTGGGCTGTCTGTCCAGGACAGTGGGTTAGTTGTTAGTTGGTTAGTGTTTAGCGAGAGAGAAGATGGTGTAGTGGCCTTACGCCTACCCATTGAGCCTTAAAGAACTCGCTCTGGTTTGGAGCCGACTCACGTGCGTTGATAATTTGTGTTGCGTCTCTCGGAAAGTAAATTAAATAACAACGTGTGCTGGTCTCCACTCGTAAATAACGCCAGCCCTCTGACACGGGAGGGTCGAATCATCGGGTGCAGCGTGGTGTAGACTGTACTCTACTTTCAAACTATGTCGACTCTATCTGATTTGGACGGGTTTCCTGGGGCATTTTTTATTTCGTCTGTTTATTCTATTTTTATTTTACAGGTTTACACGTTCACAAATGTCAATTATTCCACGCAAAACGGGGTTTTCGATGTAAAAAAGTAGTGTGCATTACAGTTTTATTATTTATATTGATTGTGTGTATATAATGTATTTTGTTTTGTAATGATGTGAGACGTTTATAAACTATATATCTGTCTGTCTGTCTGTCTGTTTCTATTTCTGTATGTCTGTACTAAAAATGGTGTAATTAAGTTGCTTAATATATGGAATATGTTAAACAAACAATTCACATTTGTTGATTTATTAAGTCTTCTATGATTGAACTTTATACATTTTCAAAGGCTCAATATATTTACCATACAAAATAAACGTTACATACTACGTAACTAGAGAAAAAACCCTTGAAAATGTATTTATTTACATGTTATTTATGGGTTTTATGCAGTGTTTTATAACTGAATAAGTTTTCAGTTAAAACGGAAAAACAACAATAAAGAGAGAAATATAAAACCCCACTAAAAACTCCCCACCGCATCACCATCATCAAAACAAAACAAAACCCAATAATAACAGTTGGTTAAGATAGAAAAACTTAATTATATACAGAAAACGAAACAATATTTATTATAGATATAAGCGTTGCTAAGCCAAGTAATAAAACAACAATATCAGAAAGAAGTTTTATTTCGTATGTGTTTTGAAAATGTATTATTAAATTTTATTATATTAAAGTTTTTCTAAGTCATATTATTTACATACACTTTTTAACGATATATATATATATATATATATATTTACGTCTAAAAATGTGTATTTCCAGTAACGTGGTAAAAATAAAAGAAAGTAGTGGTGGGAGGAGGCGGAACAATTATTTTTAATATCAAAATAAGTTTCAACCTGGAAGTGAGTCTATTGCATTGCCTACTGAAACAAAGCAAATATTAAGATATTATTTAGCAACTAATTCTGATTTGTAGGACAGATATTGGAGTATTTTAATTATGTTTTAAACAGTTTGTGAAAAGGTAAAACAAAGCTGAAAAAACACCTTCTCCGAAAATATTTGATAAAATAACTTATAATAAATAAGGAAAACTTTGTTTCTTTGAAAAATACATGAATACTTTTATGCAAATTTTATTGAATCTGTATTTTTGCTGTTGTTGTTGTTGTTGCGCCGAGTATATTTTTATTATTTAACAATTTAGAAAATAGCACTTTCATTTATTGTCTTACTGTTACACATCATTCTTCGATATCGTACGGCCTTACTAAATACGTTTCCTTACATTAAAGGTATTACTCACCAATTTAACACAGGGATGCGGGTGCGTCTTTTCCAACATTGTGCTATATACACGACGAAACACAAATTTGGTTTTGGTTGTTAGTTTCTTTTTTCACTGACTTATTTCAAAGTGCATTCAATAGCCGATGATAAATAAACCAATGTGTTCTAGCAGTGTGGTTAAACAAAATTAACGTTAACTTTTCATATATAACTTCTATTTAATTAGCTGCATTTCGTTGCATGTAGAACCCCTTCCCCCTGCAAATATCTCTGGATCCGCGCCTAATACATTATCCAAAGATGGCGACATTCCTTTGTTTGATTTAATGGCAGTTAAAAAAAGATTTAATTAGGAATAGCACATCAGTTTGTAGCACATACGTTGTGCATGTTTTGACATGACAATGTCTATGCATTAATAAATGATGTTTTAAGTAACTAGGTGAGGCGGTATTTTTGGCACCACACTATCATTTGTCATGTCAGTTCTTGTTGTATGTAGCAACTTAATATAATCCGGCTTAGGAAATAGTTCTTCATTAAAGTAATATAAAATATTAAAACACCGTTTCAAGTATTGCTTTGATGATTTCAAAAGTTTCTTAAATAGTGTTTTGTTTAACGACTCCACTGGAGCATATCAATTTTATCAATCGTCGACTATTGGATGTCAAACATTTGGTAAATTTGACATACAGTCTTGGAGAGGACACCCGCTACATTTTTCCATCAATAACAAGGGATATTATATATGTTCATTGCTACCAACAGGACAGGACATACCACGACCTTTGATATACGAGTTGTAGTGCACTGGCTGGATTGATTATTAGACGTGGGTTGCCCTCTGTGGTATTGAAGTAACCCAATGGTTTAAAGGTATTTGTTATATAACAACAGTATCGGGCGGTGCTGTGACAGTCAATATTCGTGGTCCACCGATATGACAATATATACTGATGGAAAGAAATAAGGGAACACATCAAACTGTAGACCAACTTTAATTCACAACTAGTGTAGTAATGTCTGTATTTCATACCAAGTTGTAATGTGGGATTGAATGTATGTAGTGTTGAATGTGCTGCCTATATGTTCCCAGTCAACTTCGGACCATATGAATTGATTTTTGATGCAGTCATTATTTCTTGTTCAAGTTGTTGCTATCTGTGTGATCCTTTATTTCTTTCCATCGGTATATTTTGTCAATAAGATGCTAAATAAACGCTGGTCATACCAAAAGTGATGATGTTGTAAATAGTTTAAAGTGATGATTAAACCTTGAGTTTTTTAACGATAATTATCAATAGAGAGTGGTCCATAATAGTAGATGTTCTAAAAATAGCAGTCATGTGACCCTCTTGATATTGTTGTAGTTTTCACATTATATATTTCGATCTCACAATTTCATTGTAATGCATAACAAAATACATGGTGGTGTGCAACCGTTTATTGATTTGGTTCTTTCTTTGAAGGTCTGTACAGGAGGCCAGTTCACTTGAAACTTCGTTTTGTACTAGATAAAAATCACATTGAACTCTACAAAGAACGAATGAAGAAAGGAGAAGTTTGTTTTGTTTAACGACACCACTTGAGCACATTGATTTATTAGTCATCGGCTATTGGATTTCAAACATTTTGTAAAAAAAAATTTATATAGAGTCTAAGAATTGAAACCCACCCAAAATCATTATAAGCAAGGGATCTTGTATATGTACCATCAGAACAGAACAGAACAGAACAGAACTTTATTACACTCGTGGCCATCGTTCGATGGCATCAGAGGAATACATACAGACACAGACAGGATAACGCATACCACGGCCTTTGATATACCAATCATGGCGCACTGACTGGAGCGAGAAATAGCTACATAGGTCCACAGACGCGGGAAAACGAAGGATACATGTATATGTAAATTATTTATCAAACACATTGCCTTGGCTTATATCTCTGTTGTGAAGTTTCCCCCTCTGATATTGCTTTGTATGTTAGTAATCCAGTTTTAAGACGAGAAACAGCCAAGGGAATAATAGAGATTTACATTGTGTGTATTTATTGGCTTATTCATTGTTCCATTAATTAATTTATTTATTCACCCATGCAATGATTCGTTTATTTATTCATGCTTTCCGTCCCAGACACTAAAGCCATATCAGCGTTTTCACCGGGATAACGCCAGTCACCAAAGGTATGTATTATTTTGTAAACTTTATTGTTTTCGGTTCGACTTTCCATGGGAGAAGTTGTCATCCATAATACATACGCGGTTTTCCTTCTCTTTTTTTTTTTTGGTCCAAGTTAGCTTATTGGCGAAATATTGATTCTTCGCTCAGTAATAATGTTTTTCGAATCTGATTCGCATAACTTGGGATATAGATGCTAATTCAAAGAACAAGTCTGTTAACGTTAGAGCTGTTTCTATTACGAATCGGTGTTACCATTATGGAAAATAATGCTTGTAAGCACAATTCTAGTAATCGTTAGCATCATTAACAACATCAATAACATTGGGTAAGCGTTTTTGAGAGTTTACCCCATTTCATGCATTCATTATATGATGCGTGTGCGTGCGACGTGCATGCGTGTGTGTAATTACAATTAACGACAAGAAATGTTTTATTTAGCGACACACTCAACACATTTTATTTACTGTTATATGGCGTCAGACATTTGGATAAGGACAACACAGATATAGAGAGGAAGCCCGCTGTCGCCACTTCATGGGCTACCCCTTTCAATTAGCAGCAAGAGGTCTTTTATATACACCATCCCACAGATAGGATAACACATACCACGGCCTTTGATATACCAATCGTGGTGCATTGGCTGGAGCGAGAAATAGCACAATGAGCCCACCGACGGGGATCTATCCCAGACCAACCGCACATCAAGCGAACGCTTTACCACTGGTCTACGTCCCGCCCATTTTTCAGGTATTGGATATAGATACCAGATAGCTTTGGGAATATATCGGGTTATTCATAATGCACATACTACGTTTTGAAGTTGAACAAATTGATCTGCAGTAACTTAGTAAAATATGTTTTCAGTCAGAAATGTTAGTACTAAATGGAAGAATCACGTCAAGTAACGACGCTAATAAACGCAGTCTTCTTTATGTTCAGAAATATATCAAACAAACACAGCGATTTGAGAAATAAACCACTGCTCAATTAAATTATAACTAGTTATTAACTAACTGTAACTAGTTGTACGAACCCGTGTGTACGTATTTATTTTCAATGTTGGGCTGTCTTAACAGACGATGAATTACATTCGTTTCCCTCGTTCTCGTTCCTCTATTTGTTTTGCTACCTTTTCTTCTTTTTTGTCTACTTTTTCTATGTACTTATTTGCTTTTTAATATTTATGTTCTTCGAAATAGTTCCAGTAGCCGACATTGTTATAATATATTGCAAATAGGAGAGGGCCTCATAAGTGGGATAACTGGTACCGAATCATTATACAGACAGACAGACAGACAGACAGACAGACACACAGACAAACAGACAGACGTACATACATATAGTTTATTACAGTTTCATGCTCATTACAACAGAATAAAATTAAGCATAAAAACGCAAGCAATATAAATTATAAAATTGTAACGAGCCACTTTATACTGAGTTATGGGAGACTATTCGCTAAAAGTATCTAAAAGACAAATAAAGTTTACCTCACAATATAGTACTATTACAACCATGACAGCACAAATAAAACAATAAGATATATACAGTTAAAATATTATACATAAACTATATGCAATAACAAATGTTTCAGTCAATAGCCAGAAACGTGTGCAACACAAAATATGGAAACTTTAATTAATGTCGGTTTAATATAATGTCTAATTGTAAAATTTTCACTTCGATGGTATATAATCATTATGTTTTAGGTAATAAATAATGCCTATCTGAGGAACACGTATTTTATACACACGGGTGTGCGTTGGTTCCGGTGGGCGGTGATGAAAATAGGCGCTAAAAGAATTTTTCAATACTATTTGTCTTTGAAATTTACGAGATAGATGTCTGTTTCTCTTCTATCACCATCAGTTTCTTTACAAAACAGTAATATGTTTCTTGTAAACATCATTTACCTGAAATCTATTACGGCAGACAGCCACGTTTAATTAAACTTCTGTTAGCGAAAACAACGGAGATTGGCCAATGAGCGCGTACGTAGTATAAATGCCATTGGAAGGAAAACAGCAAAGAAGACAAAATAGCTCTTTTTAAACCCCGTTTTCTGTTTTTCTTTCCCTTTTTTTTCTTTTTAAAAATATATCTTTAACTATTTTTTATTACTATTGATTTCAGTTTCTATAAATATATATTCATTTGTTGGATAATTTTCATCTGGCTGTCAAACATATTATGCATTTTAACTGATTTATACATTTTTGTTAACACTGTTTATAATTTGTTTTGTTTAACGACACCGCTAGAGCAAATAATTTATTAAACATCTTCTATTGGATATCAGACATTTGGTAATTTTGGCATATATCATGGAGAGGAAACCTACATGTTTCCATAAGTAGCAAGAGATGTTTTATATGCATCATTCGACAGACATGATAGCACATACCATGGTCTTTGATATATCAGTTGTAGTGTACTGGCATAAACGAGACACTGCAAAGAATGGACAAACTAGTTGGTTTTATTAGTTGATTTCTTCTTCTTTATCCCTGTTTTCTTTATTTTTTCTCTTTGTTTTCAAAATAAAAATTATATTTCGTGTTGGATTATTTTAAATTGACTGTCAAAAATACTATATATTTAAATGTCTATACATTTGTATTAGCACGGATGGCAACAGTGGGAAATGCTATCAGTTGTGTTTATTAAGACTATGAAATATATACATTAAGGAAGCCGTATAATGTAAAATGAAGCCTTTTTGGATAATATAAATAAATCATTCGATTTAGAATGACTGCATTTGGAAATCTGTAAATGGAGAAACGTTGGCGATAATACCACATTGCAGGGTCATACCTGGCGAAGAAATAGGGGCGGAGGTTGAGGGCTGCTGTCCCGGAAATTTTATTGAGAAAAAAAGGAAAACTATGCTTAAGCTGGGAGGAGTTTCGACCCCCAAAACCCTCCCCTGGACACGCACATGGTGTTCTTATATTATGCTTTGTGGTTATAGCATCCCATCAACGTATGTTTATTCGAGTTCATGAAAGACCCTGCTATGTTCCGTTTGCGTCAAAACAGAACTGATGACTTGGCATGTTATTCTATTATGAAACACGTTAAGAGTAGTATAAAACACACAACTATTAACTTTTAAACCCATACCAACTACCATAACATTAACAAAATATTAGTATGTATATATTTGAAAAAGAAATGAAAAACAAGATTTACAAATTGCCATCAAATTGCCAGTAAATTGTATGGGTTAACTCCCCATTATTTGATACATGGATGAAGGTAATGGATGGGAACAGTCAAGGTCAATGTGTTTATTTTCCATGTACTGCATTATCGATTACTTAACATTTCAGGTAAATTGAATACATTGCCTCTTTCACAATTATGTCGTCACCCCTATATTAAAAATCAGATTTAATTTATGCAGTTTGGTGATAATTTATTAAGAAACATTTTTATATTTATATCAATAATTTGGGGTTTTTTCATGAGAATTGGTATGGGTTTAAACATTAATAATGTGTTGTATATGAGATTTATAACTTGTGTGAAATCCTTTCGTATTTAAATAGTATACGCAATAAAATATGCTTTCAATCAATGATTTTTATCATGCTTTAGTATATAGCTATATGTCAATTTGTCGTTCCAGTTTGTCGCAAACGGAGTCAAAGTATAAATGATTACTTGCAGTGTAACATCTGTAAACAAAAATTGTGTTCTGCAGCAAAAATGTCAACCATAAGACTAACTGTATTCCCCACCAAACTTAATAGGTATGTATCTGTTTAATGATTCATGTTTACTGTTATTCTGTCGTGTATTACCAAGCTGTTTCATAGTATGTGTATACTTTACCATTTTGTTTAACAATTTGTGTTGTAAGCTCTTTTGTTATGTTCCGTAAGCCATACGGAAATAAAATGAATTGAACTGAATTGATGTTAAAGTCTATAAACAAATGTGTTTCGGGAACGTTCTAAAAATAAGTAGAGTAGGTCAGCTTTTAAAATGTTTTAAATATATGCTTTCTTTTTATCTACTTATTAATAAAACCTATAATAATAATAATAATAATAATAATAAAATAGATAAAAGAAAAGAAAAGAAAAGAAAAGAAAAAGAAGAAGAAGAAATAAAAGAGTGTCGGCCTTTTTTCTAAGTATGGTTGGATTCCAGGAAAGACAATTTGTTTAGGCTTAAATATGCGTTTTTGTTAATCACAATAGTTTATACTATACATCAGCTAATTCTAAACTATTATATTATCAACAGTTACTAGTATATGATATTTCTAATGTGTTACCAAGTGTCGAAATGTGCATATTTGACATCTAATGGTCGTAATTCAAAATTGGCTGATGTACCTTTTAACGTATACTCCTTTTCTGTTCTCTAATAAGGTTTCTTCTCTTTTTTTATTATTATTATTTATTTATTTAGGGAGGAGGGGTTAACTTGTGGAGCGGAGAATAAAATAAAGCAGAACAGAGACATACAAAAACATTTAGGTAAGTTATAGGCATGTGTGTAAAAAACAAAAACACTATTGTAATATTAACTTTGTTTTTCTTTATCAGATTGGTGTCTTTATTTGCAATATATTTGTACATTAAATTGATTTCTTTCAGAATCCTGGTAGATTAGGTTAAGTACATCTTGTTTTTTGTGATTTCTTTTTTTTTTTTTTTTTTTTGCAGTAGTGTATTTTATTAACACATTGATTTACTGATGTCAGGAAACTTTGAGAGACCGACTTTCGTTTATTTATTGATTTATTTTATTTATTTATTTATTTATTTATTTATTTATTTATTTATTTATTTATTTATTTATTTATTCATTCATTCATTCATTCATTATTCATTATTTATTTATTTATTTATTTTATTTATTTTTATTTATCCATATATGCATTTCTTTATCCCTTCCTTCATTTAGTTTATCAATAGTTGTTGTTTTTTTGTGTCGATCTTATAAACATGCAAATGTAATATAATTGTCTTTATATGTCAGCTGTCAATAAATGCTATATTAATTGGACGCTAATGCGACCAACTAAAGCATGAATTAATCATGTTGCTATTAGCATATCGATATTTAGTTATTAGCATCGGTACAGCCCCCGCCCTGAAAATCAATTTTCTTTTCTTTCTGTTTTCACATTTCGCATTTTATTAGTAGACCTACCTATAAAGAAATGCTGAAAAAGTTTCTTCATTGTAATTCAAATTAAAAATACTTGGTTAATACCAAAGTATTATTTTCTCCGAAACAATATTACATTGACTTGTAGTTTTTTTGTTTGTTTTTTAAATGAGAAAATATATTGAAATAAAATATTTAAATTTGTTCCTTTTGAAAGGAGGATATAATTATTAACAATTTATAAAGTTTTGTCTAAATGTTTTACTAAATGTAAACATTAAATATTAAACTAAACGATAATTGTCAATGTTGGTTATTAGCCATATTTAAATAACGTACTAAGTAACCATATTTACAATGATTAGAACGTTCATCGTTTAGGCGTCGTTGGTTTTTGTTCTGTTTGTGCATTTGATATATAAGTATGTATTTACTGGAAACGGTTAACTTATCATAACTGAATTAGCCTGCATATTATCTGATCTAACTATATTATTATCGCAATAAAGGTTTTATAACATGAAAAACGGTTTACCGAATTCATTCTTACAATTGTAAACACAAACAGTTTGTACTTTTGGTGTAAACTATTGACACATCGTACAAGAGGTACTAGGTTATTTGGAAACTTGATTGTTGTAATATTGTGTTGTTACTAACACGAATTGCATTTAATAACAATAACTCATCCAATTATATTTATTTTGTTTTTTGTATTATGTTTATATTGACTTAACACAGATATGTTACCTGTCATTTTACATTTATTAAATTTATTGTATTGTTTATATTACCATTTATAATACTATAACAAATAGTACCTGTTTTATTACTACATTTAATAGTTATTAAACCAAGTAGTCTGATACGACAAGAGAATACTGTAAATAATAAGATAAAAGCGACCTTAAAATGTTGTGAAATTCAAATAAGTGACATATTAGCGACATAGAACTTTATCGAGGTGGACAGATCAAAAATGTTTTAGTTTTTTAATTAGTTTAAGTTGTAGAGTTACTTGAAATAATACTAGTGATCAATTTATACGTTAAGCAGATTACAGACAATTTAAACTGAGTAGAAAATTCCAGTAATGTGCATGTTAACCTTTGTTGTTTTATTTCTGTTTGGTTTAATCAATAGCTTGTAATCGTTGTTTTGTGTTCAGTTAATCACAGGCAAAACAATCGCACAAGGTTTTTTGTTTGGTCTTATTTTTATTTTTTTATTTTTTTATTTTTGTGTGTGTTGTTGTTGTTGTTTTTTGGGGGACAGTCTGTTGTACGTCTCTTTAAATTTAGCGTCATGGAATATTAGCGTCTTGTATAAAGTCGCTAAATTCGCTAACATGTTATGGTCACTAAAAAAATTCTGATTTACAGTATACGAAACTAATTCTACTAAAGGAAATTAATAGTACGTAGTGTGCGACTTAAAATAATATGTTAATAAGTGAGTAGGGTGTGCGTTTATTAAGTGTTGTTAAACTTTTGTCTAGTTGAAGAATAGGCTATTAAAAAACGCACATATGACAATAATTGGTAGTGAATAAATTACATTTAACAAAAACAGAAAAGAAGAAGAAAACCCCTCTATTTATTTCACAGTAGTTGCTGCTAAATGAATTACGGCACTTGACGTAACCCGGAAGCGTTTAGAAATAACGAGTTTGATGTTTACAAATAATGCGCCAAAATTAGAGATACGAAAAGGGGGAAAAAACCCACAAAAATATGTTAGCCATTTTATCACTACGACTATTAAGAGTTACTGATTTCAGCGATATTTCGTTAACACATTCAAGCAAGAACTACTAAGAGAAAAATACAATATTAGTCACAAATATTTTTCTGTTGTTGTTGGAGGCATAAAATGCCAGTGTCATACTTTAAAAGAGTTATATATTCTAGTCGTAGTGAATTTCTATTTCTCTTCCTAACCCATCACATCCATAAGACGTGTTTTTATTATATTTCATTTATGGGTGTTTTTATTTGTGGTGTGGCCTTTCGTTTTCTATTTTTCTAATTTTAGGATATTTCTGTTATTTAGTTATTTATATATCTATATATTATTATTAATATTATGATTATTATTATTATTATTATTATTATTATTATTACAAAAATTAACATATACAGATAAATAAACTACGCAAATGATAAAAATACGTACGCCATTATAAAGAACAATAATAAAATAAATAAATATAAAAATAAATAAATAAATAAATAAATAGAAAAATAAAAATGGATGAATTAAACCAAACATTTCGGAAAGTAAAAAAACCCCACCTGATACAGATACAAAACAGGTTAAGTGAATATCTCACTGTTAGAGAGGGCAGTGTACTATACGTCACGGTCAACAAATATCACTACCGTGAAAACAACCCGCTCGGTTCATATTATATTTATTTATTATTTATTTATTTTATTGTTATTATATTTTATTTTTTTCGATGCACATAACTAGATGGATGGGAATTTGTCATCGAAGCGGAACCGTATACATCGGCTGCGTCAACCCTCGGTTCAAATCCGCCGCTCGGAATGAATATTTTATAGCCTGCAATAAAATTGGTGTTTTTAAAAGGAAAGAGGCATAAACTCCCCACCTAATCGGCGGCATTATAGCCCGTCCTTGTGTGATCACAGCGGCGCGTTCAATTCCCAGTACTCACGTACAAGCGAGTTTATGGGCGACATAAAACGAAGGTTATGTTAAAAATATGGGCCCTGTTTAGCAAGACTCTTTCACTTAATGGCGGGTTTCATTATCGCGTTATGTTCTATTTTACTATTATAGTATGCTCAACTGTGAGCACTTTGCAGACACTCTCCGACCCACTCCCAGGTAACATGGAGAACCTAAAGAGATCTCAGACCATAAAAAATCACTTTACTGCCTACCTCTTTGATATTTAAAAAAGAAAGATTGAAGATATTTTTTATGTCTATAAACTGAATTTCTATAAGTTTGGTGGGATTTTGAGATAAGTGACAGATGAGGGGAGACGCTGTAGCAGTGAGGATGGATTATTCAAGGGAGGGTAGGAGGGTGTTTGTGTGTTCGAGTTAAGTGACAACATCTGATGAGGGGAGACGTCGTAGAAGTGACGATGGATTAACCAAGGGGGCGCGGGGTGTGGGGTGTATGGAGTGTGTGGGGTGTGGGTGGATGTTCGTTTGTGGGGGAGAAACACTTACCCACGATTCCCATCCAAGGGTAGAAAGGCGTCACCGGTTCCGTTTTCTGTTGTTGTTGAGATTCCTCGAAGATTTTCGGCGACACAGAACAAGACACGATTGGTTTGTTTTCCAGCGATGGAGAATACGGACTACCCTGCTGATTGCGGTTCGGCGACGGGGTGGAATCCTGGTGCTGACTGTGGTTCCAGTCCGCATTTTGGTGATGCTGTGGTTGGTGCTGATACCCGAGATTGGCGCCCGAGTTGTAGCGGGAAACGTTCAAACTGTCGTCTGCTACTTGCGCCGGTGGATATGCCGCGACATTTTTCGCTTCGTAAGACGCAGACGAAGTGTCGCCGTTGGACTGGTAGTGAAAGTTCGTTTTCTGCTGGGGGTAGTAGTGTGACGAAGAAACATTTTCGTTGCCGGAGTAGCCTCCTGAAGACGCACAGTGATAGCCGATCTGATCTCCGAGTCTCGACGAATATAATCCGTAGTTGTTCGAGCTGTAGCTATTCGGAACGTAATGGCCGTCGGGTGAATACGAAGGGAGAAAGGATGCCGCAAAGTATGAATTCATTTTTGTGGATATATGATGGAAAGACAATTCTAGCTACATGACCTATACTAGACGCGTGATTTGTGGGAGTTCTAAGTCGCTGTCGGTGAAAATAAATCATTTGCTTCGGAATGAGAAACTGGCTGTCGCGGGCTAACCAATCAGAACGCTCGTACCTTAGCGCCCTGTCCTGTGGCCGAATCACACCCTGTTTTTACGCGTGGAGTCTCCGTTCGCTAGTAAACATTGGAATGAATATAGGAAGGGAAAGAGAGAGGGAGAGAAAGAGGGAGAGAAATATATGGAGAGTGGAGAAGGGAAAGAGAGGGGGCAACAGCTGGGTTGAGGAAGGGTCGACTTTCTGTAATTACACCACGACTACGAGTGCGATTCATTCGATGGAAATTGGTTAATTTTAAAATATTATTTATTAGTTATTAGCACGAGCTGGTAGTGTCGTCTGCTCTGACGGGGATAAATTGACGACGAGTGTAGCAGTTTGTCAGTTGTCAAAACTGAAAGAGAATATTACAAACAAGCGATACGTGATATATAGCAACTCGGCGTGTAGTAGATCGTATCAACATCGTGCACACCATCAACTGTTCGGTACATTTCGTCTTATTCCGACTTTTTAATGTTCTGTTTTTCGCCTTTCTTTTTTTATATTTCGCTTTTTTTCTTCTTTTTTCTCTCTTATTTAAATAATTTATCCTTTCATTATTTTCTTTCTTTCGAGGGTTTTTTTTCGTTTTTTTTGTTTGTTATTCTCTTATTTAAATTTATAGTAGCAGGTCAAAGGTTGTTGGGTGATAGTATCACACCGATCTCGTACAAATGGAACTATTTTGTGTCAAAAAGTCAAAACATTTGAGATAAAATCAGCAAAAGACATTTGTATACCAGCCAGAAACCTGCCAGTAGACCGAGGTGTAAATACGCCACGAGTGTGCGAGTCTCAACATAAATCACTTGACTTTACAAAGCGCCGAAACGATAAACAACAAAGTGTTAAAGTGATACACGAGGTATACAAAACTAATCACAGATCGGTTCCGCCGATAATGTACGTTAAGTGACTACCAGGTGTACATTTCTCTAATTAATTAGTCATTAAATGCTAATATTATAATATCATATATGTATTAGCATTATTTAATAATAAGAAAAGCACACAATTCAGTAATACATTATAAACATCTTCAAACCTGGTTGCCGATAATGTTCTTTAAGTAACTACCGGATGTATATTTCTCGAATTAATTAATATAGTCATTAAAATACTAATATACGGATATCATTAGAATGTTTTAAATAGCACGAAAAACATACAATGCAATAATAACTTACATAAAAAAAAAAAAATCATTATTTTATCAGTATAAAATTATATACAATTGAAAAGATATCCAAGGATAAACTGGCATAAATATGTTGAAAATAAAGTTATATTATAATATAATAAACAATAAAATAAGTATTGCATCTCAAATGTTTGCATCTGTTTAGCAATCAACACGATGCGTATAATAGTTTTAATTTACACCCCTTCCCAACAAAACCCCCCACAACCCCCCCCCCAAAAAAAAACACACCCCAAAAACAAACAAACAACAAAAAACAAAAACAACAACAACAACAACAACACACCCCCCCCCCCCCCCCCCCCAAAAAAAAAACACACCAAAAAACACCAAAAACCCCCACCACATGCATTGCATCAGAATTAATTAAAATAAACAATTAATTAGATATGTTTATATTTGAATTTTCTTTTTTGAAACAAATAAATAAATGAATGAACGAATACATAAATCAATAAATAAAACAAATAAACAAAAAATAAATACAAAATATAATAATAAGAAAATAAAAATAAAATAAATAAATAAATAGATAAATAGATATATAAATAAATAAATAAATAAATAAATAAATAAAAAATAACAAAACTAAAAATAACAAAACTATACAATATTAAAAGTACAATCTATAAATAACCCCTCCTCCACCCCTCCCCCATTCCCTTTCCCCCTTCCCCTTCAGTCGTTTTTCTTCCAAAACATGTTTCCCGTCTTGCCATTCAGAGTTGTGCACGGTAATCACGGAAACAGATTACAGCAGTGTATGTTTCCAACGGAGACGCGACTCGTGCCAGTGTACCTTGATCTGTGGTATTTCCGATAGGTCGCCGATTAACACAACAGGTCGAACGCAGAAGGTTTCAAGATTTGCAGGAACGGATGGACTTGGCACTGTACAGCCAGTCTGGTTTCCTTCACAAATAGTTGGCAATTCTACTGCTGCGTCAAGAATTTAAAGATGCAATCTCGCTTTCCTAAATGCAAATATATATAAACACAACTACAGTTTTAATAAAGCGCTATTAACATATATTGTTAGTTACATTCATAAGCCATAAAAAGTGTGTTGTCATATTTGTAATACTCTTTAACATAACACGGTGGCATAGCTCTCCATTTTCTTAGTGTTACAATAATTGTTTTTTTTTATAATTATGCATTTTATTTTTGTGTCCTAGATTGGTGAATATAAGTAACTCCATATTGCACCTTTAAATAATAATATATTACAGTCAAAACAGGTCTTGGGGATATGTCTATGGAGAGCGGTATCTATCTAAAAATATCCGTGTTGTTATGGTGTGTTGTTTCAAGTTAACAAAAACACACAATTTAATATGAGTATAGTTGGCAGAATTAGTTTTAATCAAAATTGTTAAATGTATATTCTCATAGTACTTTTTTGTAAATTAAAACGAAGAAACAGTTTATTATAAATATTGTAATATTATAAGACATAATTATTTAGTTTTAGTTTTGTTTGCGTACACTGAAATATCAAACTTTGTTTTATCTAACGACTCCACTCTAGGGCACATTAATTAATTAATCATCCTGATATATCAAATCTAAAACTGAATAAACGTAATGTAAATATATAATTTATACGATTTTCTTTTTTCATTTAAAAATAAGAAGGTAATAACTGTAAAAACTGTGTAATACGACATTACGTTGTTGTTGTTGTTGGTGATGATGGTGGTGATGATGATGATGATGATGATGATAATGATGTCGTTGTTGTTATTGATGATGGTGAAGATTATGAAGATGAAGATGATGGTAACGATGATGATGATGATGATGGTGATGATGATGGTGATGAAGATGATGATGATGATGAAGATGATGATGATGATGGTGATGGTGATGGTGATGATGATGATGATGATGGTAATGATGATGATGATGATGATGATGGTGAAGATTATGAAGATGAAGATGATGGTAATGATGATGATGATGATGATGATGATGATGGTGATGATGATGGTGATGATGATGATGATGATGATGATGATGATGATGAAGAAGATAATGAAAATCATAAACCCCAACATATTTGTACACCCATGGAAGATGAAAGCATAAAAATGGTTTTCGTTTTCTAAACCATACTTGTAAACGACATAAACAAGCTTAAGCATGTCTAGAGAGAATATTTCCATAATGATATTCAGTTATCAAAGAAAATGGAGATGTGTCTAAGGAAAAAAAGCAATATTCCGAGCTATCGAACCAACAGCACTTCTGTATTAAGTTATTTAAAAAAATACTAATCAGTTACATGCTTGAACACATTGCGTTGCCATGACGACGGGAATGAACACGCCATATTGACCCCGAGAATCGAACAGTGTATGTTTGGATACGACACTCGCTCGGTTCTACAGGGTAAATGCAGAATGAACAGTACAGCCATGGAGTAGAATCGAATGCGTCCTTGCCTGTAAAAAAAAAAAATGATAAAAAAAAGATAATGGTAAAATAAAACGTTATACATATCTATGTCTGTATATTATTCTTTTTTCTTCTCTGTGTGTATGTGCATGTGTGTATCTCTCTCTCTCTCTCTCTGCCCCCCCCCCTTCTGTGTGTGTCTCTCCCTATATCTCCGTCTCTCCCCCTCCTCTCTTTCTCTCGCTCTCTCTATTTCTTTCTTCCCCTCTCTCTCTCTCTCTCTCTCTCTCTCTCTCTCTCTCTCTCTCTGCCTATGGAAAGCGCAAATAAAAGATTCCTTGCTGCTAATCGGAAAGAGTAGCCCATGTAGTGGAGACAGCGGGTTTCCTCTCGAAATCTGTGTGGTCCTTAACCATATGTCTGACGCCATATAACCGTAAATAAAATGTGTTGAGTGCGTCGTTAAATAAAACATTTCTTTCTTTCTTTCATAATTTTTTTTATATAAACTTATATTACTTATAAGTGTGTATTATATTTAAAATTATACATATTTTTAATCTATAACCTATCTAGAAACAATCAAATTAGGTGGTGTTGTGGTTTTAAAAAAAAAAAAATTAGGAGGGTTACTTACTTACTTACTTACTTACTTACTTACTTATATTATATTATAATTTAATTTCAAACTTAAATATATGTATTGTCAATATTGTCAACGTCATTATTACTTCTGAAATCAAGTAAGTAAATAAATAAATAAATAAATAAAATAAAATAAAATTAAATAAAATAAAATTAAATTAAATTAAATTAAATTAAATAAAATTAAATTAAAATTAAAATAAATAAATAGTAATAATAACCAAGTCATAAGAAAAACAACAACAACAACATGCTATTACAATTAAACGAATACTGAATGATGCAGCATGCCTCTGTAGTCGATGTGTTAAGTTCAATTAATATTCCACTCGTGTCTATTATTTGGTGTTGTTTATTACGTAACTATCAAATTAGCGCGAATATATTTCAGATACCTCTGTGTCTAATGATACGAAATATGAAACGCGAATTATTGCTCCCCTGTGAGGAAGACACAAAATTATCTAACGACAGGGCGACAAACGGTCAAAGTCATTGGGGCGGAATCGAAGCATGACGTTTTATGGTTCATTAGCAAAACTTTGTTATGAAACATACATTGTTCCCGGGTCACCATGCAGTCATATGGTTCTAATGTTTAATTAAAATGCAAGGTGTTTCCAGTTAATGTATCGGCAAAACGAAGGGTGAAATTGCTGCCGAACCATTATCATAATCATTAAATATTTTGTGATGTGCGTGTCATAGGAGTCAAAATAAACCAGTGCATTTGGTTCTTTTTTTCTTTCTTTTTTCTTT
>NC_054709.1:33257382-33332382 GCF_016097555.1 Gigantopelta aegis | reverse complement strand
CTCTCTCTCTCTCTCTCTCTCTGTGTGTGTGTGTGTGCGCGCGCGCGCTCTCGTTTTTTTTTGGTGTGTTTGTGGTGTTTGTGACTGTTATTTGTACATGTGTTTTGCAAGTTGTATTTTATTATTATTATTATTATTATTATTTAAACGTGTTTCCTTATTTATCAAATTTATTTTGCGTATCCAATACATAGTCCCTTATTTTAAAAACAAATTATGGCCGCATTTGCTGTACATATCAAGAATAAATTATGTTAATAAAATTCGCAACAAAATTATTTGAGGAAAGTGAATCGAACGTGAACGGGCAATAATTGGATTAGGAAAATAGTCTATAACAACTGAGCCGCCATAAAACGGGAGTTCAATATCTTGTCGGGTGTTCAACCAGGCGATCAATATCCCAGAGGGCATTGCACTAGTTTGTCATGGAGTTCAGTAAGCGTGGCTGATAAACGTATTTTATTCTAACAATAATATTGTATTAAGCAAACTTGAACCTTTAAGCAATATAATATATATAAAGCAATATATATATTCTATATATAATATATATATATATATATATATATATATATATATATATATATATATATATATATACACACACACACAATCTTTTAAAAAATAATCATGGATGTACAAAAGAAGTAAGTTGCCACTAAAATAGACAAATATATATATATATATATATACACACACACACACACAATCTTTTAAAAAATAATCATGGATGTACAAAGAAGTAAGTTGCACTAAAATAGACAAATATATATATATATATATATATATATATATATATATATATATATATATATATATATATATATATATATATATATATAATATATATATATATGCTACGCGCTCACCCGATATTGCAGCAAAGAAAAAGTATTAATAATAACAAAATAAGAAAGAAAAACATTTTTTTTTATTCCAATAATAATAATAATAATAATAATAATATAGCAACGTAATTTTATAGTAAACGTTAAAACAAGTAAACAAATGAATAATAAATAAATAAATAAATAAAATAAATAAAATATATATACTAATACAAATAAATATAAGTGATAAAGAAGAAGATTTGCTTTAACAAGTGTACAATAAATAGCTGTTGTTTAACGAATGAATCACAAATTCTTAACATTAAATATTCAGTAAATTTAAAAATTATAATTATAATGTTATGTTACAATTAATTTTGTTTATTAATAATATTATTACTGTTTTTTTGTTCTTGCTGTTATTGATGTTGTTGCAGCTAATACTACTACTACAAATACTACTACGACAAAAACAAAAACAACAACTACTATTACTGCTACTACTACTATTACTACTACTACCCCCCCCCCCCCCCCCCCCCCACACACACACACACTACTACTACTACTAATACTACTACTACAACTATTTCAATACACGATGAAAAATAAAGTAATTTGAAGTAAAATTACGGCATATCATATCTGTAATGACAACAAGATAGCGAACTACAGTTTTGGTTGTTTGGCCTAAAAATAAATACTGTTCTGGCGGTATGCATTCCTTCTAAAAAAAAAAACAAGCCCAGAGTCAGCAATAAGTAATTACACACTAATTGCACAATTAATCTGGGCACAATGTCTTTCTTCGAGAACACCATTTTGTTTCGCTTTTTTTCACTCTCTCTATCTCTTTCTCTCGTTCACATTATTGTTACACGCCAAAGTCGATAATTCTGTGCCAGCACACACCAAAGGCATTTCACGCTCAAATGACCAAAAGACTGCACGGGTGACGTTTGGATATTTATTGCAACATTTTCCCTCTACCACCGCCACAGTATAACGCGTTTCCAATACTCACTTTAAAGGGGCCCAGGCAAACCGCGCGATTTGCGATCTGTTGGAAATAGTTTTTGCATTTGTTTCGTTCCGCCTTGCACACCGGTCTTTGATCATGCAGCGCTCAGGTGTACTAATCTAAGTACCAGTCAATAGCTACAAGAAGGTTTCATCAGAACTTGTTTTTTTCTTTCTTCCTCTTCTTGGTATTTTTTTTTCCAGATTATAAAACAAAAATCTGTTTATTGTTGTTCCCTTTAACGTGTTTTATTTATTTTTTTGTCTCTGTATTTTTAAGATAAGACTGATCAAACTATATTGTTTAGCCACATTTATTTCATTTTTATTTTCGGGATATATATATCTGTTGTGTTATATATATATATAGACAGATAGATAGATAGATATACATATATATATATATATATATATATATATATATATATATATATATATATATATATATATATATATATTTAATTATTTTAATTTTGTTATTTGAATATTAAATGCGTAATTTATTTTATTTTATTTTGTTTTTCTCTCTTTTATCTATTGTATTTATTGTATTGTTACAGGCAGACCAACAATTTTCGGGTTTTTTTATAATTTTATTTCTTGTTGAAATGGTAGGAGCCTCATTCTTATTATTGTTTTTGTTGTTGTTGTTGTTGTTGTTTTGCCCATAGCGAACACAACAAAATACAACAAATGGGTTGTCTATATATAATAAAGTGGTAGAAATGTTGAATTTAAAATATTGCGAACACATAAAAGAAAATTGAAAGGAGACGAAAATATTAAGAAAAACCATACTAAATTACACATGTTTAATAAACAACGTGAAAAGAAAAAAGAACGCAAAAATGTGTTTCCTGGAAAACAATATTATCAGGAAAAAAACTTTGTTCGATGTGTTATTATTATCATCATTATTTAATCATTTATATTTATATTACTATACTGGTGAACAGTGTATAAACATAATGTTTTATCTGACAGTAGTTATAGGATTGAATACAGTAAAACCAATTATATTTATAAAGCTGACCTACTCTGTATAATTTATTCGGCATGTTCCCGAAAACCCCACCTATTTAGACCTAAACAGAAATAGGAAAGTCATACACAATGGGTCAAGTAAAACAGTCGTATTGAAAAAAACACGAAAATGTTAACAAATATTATAATAAAATAAAATGTTAAAAAATAAGCCAAAACCAGTGCATTTATTAATAATTTCAGCTTAGTTTAAAAAAACCATTAAAACAAATACTTTACACAAACGTTGTATACAAAACACCCAAAGAATTCGACTAAACCATTAATTTCCTTCACAATAGTTTCTTCAAACCAAATAGACTCAAATAAGTTTTGCGTCTATTATGAATTTAGTTGAATGTTGACTTTTCCGTCGCCTACGAGAATATATTTCGGCAAAACCATATCAATTTGTCTTAATGCAAATTTGGTTGTGACAAACAAACGCAATACGTCTCTTACACACACACACACACACACACACACACACACACACACACACACACACACACACACACCACACACACACTCTCTCTCTCGCTCTCTCTCTCTCTCTCTCCTCTCTCTCTCTCTCTCTCTCTCTCTCTCTCTCTCTCTCTCTCTTTATATATATATATATATATATATATATATATATATATATATATATATATATATATATATATATATATATATGAACATGTATATACAATATTTATTCATCTTCAACATCTCCAGCCCCGCCGTTTTCTGTATGGGTGTCTGAGCGCACACGAGTTCGCTATCTCTTAGCCCTAAAGAGCTGTACAGGTGATTAATGTATTTTTTCATCCGAGTAGATGGATGCAGAAATATAGAATTCCCCGTCTTTGTAGGTCCAGTAAGGTTTGAATTAGAGATAAGCTGGGGAAGGACGAACACACGTCATATCTTTGCCGATGAGTGATGCCAATTCACCAGCTCAGAGACAATTTGAGATACGTGTTTTCAAATGAATATTCACATCCAAACAACGCGTGGCATTTTTCAAATACCTGTACGGGTCGACAGAATGATAAGTGTAAATGATAATCCATAAAAAAATTTTTTATATCAGTGCTCGTAGTAATAAATAATTTATTTAAGGATAATTTATTTTTAAATCTGCAATTTCAGATATATACGCTTGTCATTTCGTATTGTGTGGGAAGAAAAGGAAATGATGTTTGGCGTCTGTAAGTTACTTTGCAGTTACATTCTAGTATTAGCTACTAAAAATGTTTTAATGTTTGTAAGTTACTTCGACTACTAGCTACTAATAATTTATTTTAGGCAATGTAATATTATAGATATTTAGAAGAAAATGAAACAGTGCAATGTACATCAATTCAAAATAATTGAATTACTGAATAGAATGATTAGTATCGTGAGTGGTATTAGAAGTAGCAGTAGTTGTAGCTGTAGTGATGGTAAGCAGTGGTAGTGGTAGTAGTAGTAGCAGCAGCAATAGTAGTAGTAGTAGTAGTAGTAGTAGTAGTTACAGTAGTAGTAGTAAGAGAAGGAGGAGGAGGAGGGAGAGGAGGAGCAGGAGAAGGTGGAGCAACAGCAGTAGCAGTAAACAAAAAAATTAATTTTATACTAATATATGTCTTGTTAAAAATCAAGCATACCTAAACTATGAAAAAAAAAAAGAAAAAAAAAAGGCGGATGTTTGAATTTTCTACGAAAATGGCGGAGACTGCACTTCCGGTGACGCATTTGGTGTCTTCCGTCTCAATCCGAACTGCTCAAGATTCGTCATTATTACCGCTGTTTACCGCAATGCAACCGAGACGGTTTTACTGACATTAGTGTGTGTACACGCCGTTACAAATCCGTTCTCTATAAATCACAACGGATCAATCGCATTACGTGTGCGATTTCAGTCAAACTACATCAAAACCAGTCGAGCACTGATATGGACACAGATGACCCAGAAAAGGCCACTTTGGTAAGCCTCGGTCGCATAACGGTGAAATTGACTCTTAGCGATTGTTTATTTCCGACTTACCGCTGCAAAGCCGGGGGTTTATTTATAAGGAAATCACCAACGCGGTTGGGGGAAAGCGAGTTCGACTTTAGTTTTGATCGGAGACGGCTCCGGTTTCGTCGATCTCCCTTAGCATCGAGCAGATCGGCAGCCCTGATCTACAGATTGAATGGTCATTCGATAGTTCAATAATTTCATTTCCTTTGACAGTATCTGGATTGGAACGAATAAATATAAATTAGCGTGGATAAGCGTGTGAGCGCCGTTTTAATCAACATTGTCGTAGCGTTTGCTGACCAATTTCTAGAATAAGAAATTCATGGGAAGGGGGGGGGTGGGGGGGTTAAAGCGTGGAATTTTCGAGTAAGACTTTATAAAAATAGCGAAACATACTGAAGAACAAATTGACAAATGGACGGATGGACAGACGGACGAATGAAATTGATAAATGAAAGGATGAATGAGTGAATGAAATAGTGAATAAAGTAATGGAAGAAATAACGAATGTATGAGTGAATGAATGGGTAAGTATGTAACAGTGACTGAGTGAGTGAACGAACGAGTGCGTACTTGGGGAGGATTTGTTGGGGTTTTTTTTTTTGTTATTATTATTATTATTTTTTTTTTTTTATTTTTTTTTTTGGGGGGGGGGTGGGGTTGTTGGGGTGGGGGCGGTTATATTACTTATTTGTTTGTTTGTTTGTTTGTTTGTTTGTTTGTTTGTTTGTTTGTTTTATTTCATTTCATGTTATTTTATTTTATTTTATTTTATTTTATTTTATTTTATTTTATTTTATTATTTATTTATTTATTATTTTAAATGTATTTATTATTATCATTAATAATGGATAAGTAGTCGAAATAATAAATGTAAGAATAAATGAACGAAGTATAGCAAAGTACTATTTTTGTCAACTGTTTTCTCCGTTATAAACAATAACTGAAATTTACCCTTGAATATAAATAGAACTGGTGGCGCCAATCTTATGCAAATTAGTTGTAAACAGCGCCGTTGAGATTACTCTTGAACGTGCTACAGTCGTAAAACTTGCTTCGACACCACTAGAGCACGTTACTTTATCAATCATCGGCTATTGGATGTCAACCATTTCGTAATTTTAACATATAGTCTTAGAGAAACCCCCGCTATAATTTTAATTTAGCAACAAGGGATATTGTATATGTAGTTTCATACAAACAGGACAGTGCATACCACTGCGTGCAATAAATGCATAATTTAGAGAAAAAAATTAAAACAGTTATTAATTTTATTTAAATTATTCTTCAGTCAAGGGATAAAATACTGTAAATGATAATAAAGTGTCCATTTAATAATATAAATAATACAGATGTAGAGAAAGAAAGAGGGAGAAGGGAAGAGTGAGACAGCGAGCGATATATATATATATATATATATATATATATATATATATATATATATATATATATATTAAAAGAGAGAGAGAGAGAGAGAGAGAGAGAGAGAGGAGAGAGAGAGAGAGAGAGAGAGAGAGAGAGAGAGAGAGAGAGAGAGAGAGAGAGAGAGAGAGAGAGAGAAAGAGAGAGATGGGGGGGGGGGGGGGCAGAGGGATAACATGGTATGCAATTCAACCATTTTAAATAATATTGTGTTATCCCCTCAGTAAACCGTAATTCCCTCATAACCGGATGTATTTCAGACAGACAGACAGACATACAAATAATGAGACACAGAGACGAAATTAAACACATGTATTTTGAACATACACATTTTTTTTAAAATTGAAACAGACTGTATTGCATATAGTATATACTAGTATATATTCCAAAACAAATATAGATAACCATATAAATATCGTGCTATGTCCTTTGCCAGAATTACATAAACTTTTAACACAAATTTAAACCATTTTATATAGTCTATAGTTCACCAGGGATATATCACACACCCACATGGAAAAACAAAATTAACAATATGTTACACGTTTAAGAATGAAACAGGACAGAAAAGCACGAATAAAAGCGAACCCGACATTCAAACCACGTGACTCGAGACTGGCAAAATCAATACGTCACCCCGACCAATGCCATTCGCTCAGCCTTGCGCTAACTCGACATGTATTCCTACGCAGTGGAAACGATAAAAGAAGTTCAGAGAAACATCAAATCGCACTAAATAGACGTTTTATGATACCTACCTCATTGAAAAGGGATATCAATGATAGTTTTCAACATAAACTCGGGAGACTTCATTCATATTTACATTAATTCGTTCATTTATTGGCCAAATTGCCCGCGGGGTTATTAATAAGCCGATATTTACATTGCATTGATAATATAGAAATCCGGGGAGTATAAATGAACAGGGATTAACGAAAGGAGTCCGATTATAGTCCAAGTCACGCACTTCGGGTTTTATTTCCGTAACTTTCTCACGCATTTCAAAGCTGCAAAAATATATATGACCGATATTTGTAGCCAAAACAGAAATACAGAACGCCTTACAAGAGATACAATGTATGCCGTTATTTTCTCGTGTTGTATGGTTTACAAAATAATGGTCGACTTTATATTCAATGAATATAGTATAAGGTTGTACGCATATTGGTATTAATTACTGATTATTCGTTAATAAAGTTAATACAGTATGCTTACATAGTTTCTTTGTTAAGTCATCCAAGTTAAAGCGTTTATTTGTGCGATTTTAAAGATTGTTATTTAAACAGGTGTAAAAATACGCTGATTATAAAATGTGAAAGAAATTGATTGCCTAGTACAAGTATATTCAATGATATATTATTTCTGGTTGAAAATATACTATATTTATTTTATTAACAAGAGAATAAGTAAAAAGATAAATTAATAAAAAATAAAACAATTAATGAAGTAATGATGGAATTGATAAATGTTTGGACGAACGAACGAAAGAATGAATCAAACAGTTAATGTATAAATGAAAGAATAAATGAAGTAATGAATGGATTAATTAATTAACTGAATTTGTGGGGGGGGGGGGGGGGGGGGGGGGGGGGGGGTTAAACCATAAATTTTAAAATAAATAATGATTGAATAAATGAATGAATAAATGAAGCAAGGAATAAATGAAGCAAGGAATAAATGAAGCAAGGAATGGATGAAGCAAGGAATGGATGAAATACTAGATTAAAGAATGAATTTAGTGAAAATAAATAAATACATAAATATTTTAACTTTTGAATGAATGAATGAAAGCATGCATGAATAAATAAATAAAATAAATAAATACATAAATAAATAAATAAATAAACAAATACAGACAAAAGTTGTTTCATAAACGGAACAAGTAAGCAAAGTGACTGTTTTTAATTAAACTAAATGAAACCACGTAAAACGCACATAAACATTTCCACGTTTGCCAAATTCACCCCGAAACTGACGACTTTTGTTGTAATGAAATAAACAACCACGCTAAGTACACAAATATGTCCCGATACTGAAATAGACCAGACATTTTGCCGGAAAGCTACATTAAAACCGGATCGGTCTAACCCACATTCTGTTTATAGCTGAGAATGCACACGTGTTACTGGGCTGCTATTAATGACAATTTGCCCCCACATAAACTATCAGACAGTGTAAATGATACGTTTGGAAATAGACACCAACAGCGGATTATCTAAATCGCGCTAGACTTGCCACGGTCAGATGCATGCATATTCCCCCCTTCTAAATCATCACAGAGGCTATGGAATATAACTGACATCCAATAGCAGATGATTAATTAATCAATATGCCCTAGTGGTGTCGTTAAACAAAACAAAATGTAATATAACCACAGACCATCTAAGTTAGTATGTGTTGTTGTTGTTTATTTTTCTCTTTTGTTAGTATTTCTTTCTTTCTAATTTTTTTTTCTTTCTTTCTATGTTCTTTTTAAAAAATCTTTTTTGTCTCTCTTTGTCTTCTTTTTTTTCGTTTTTGTTTTGTTTCTTTATTTCTTTAATCGTTTTCTTCGTTCGTTTGTTCACTAATGTTTTCTTTCTGTCTTACAAAACTTATTTCAAAAGCTATTTCTTTCCATCTTTTTTTACATTCGTATGTACGTTCATTAATTTTTTCATTCGTTCCATCTTCCATTCATTTTTTTTACTTTACTTTTATTTTATGTTTTTGAGGGGTGGGGATAGGAGACTTTTTTTTTCCTTCGTTCGTCCATCCATTATTCTTTCACCCAAATATCTGTATTTCTGTTCAAACATATATTACAATTATATTCTAATCCCTTTGAATATTGTCCTCTTTAATTGCCACGTCTGTCCTCACAGCAGATATCTGCTGGGTTTTTTTTATGTTTATCACCAATGAATTCAAACTCATTTCGCGGCATCATCAGTTCTATTGACCTGTCATTGAAAGAATCATCGATATGTCGATATGTCTCAATTATATCGCTATGTGCATAGGGCATGGTGAAGCCGGGAGGTGTGAGTGTAGGGGGTGGGGTGGGGTGGGGTGGGGAGTGGTTGGTGGTGGTTACTGTCACCAATGTCTGAAGATTATGATCACCAGTTGAATGGTGAATTAAATAATATTTAAAGTCAAATATTATTGCATCCAATTCCATATGTGTAATGTTTATATGCAATCAAGTGTATTACAAGTGTAAAACAAAAAGATCATAATAAAAAAGAATGAAAGAAACAAACAAAACAGAAAGAAAGGAAGAAGAAACATAGAAAGAAAGAAAGACAAATAAAGAAGACCAAAAAAAAGGAGATATTTAAAAAAAAATTTTTTATAATTTAATCCCATCCCCACCCCCAGGTTTTGGCATCTACCGACACCTATGATCACTTCGGTCAAAACCAAGTACATAGCATACCGGCGGATTTCACGGGAGGTGTAGGGGTGGGTTTTTTTATTGAACCGGGGACGAATAAGGAATAAGGATGAAACCAACTCGAGAACCCAACATCAAAGAAAGACCTCCTGTTACCTGACTTACGAAAACTCGAGAGCTCAGTTAACATAGAAAATATCAATGTGCCCCACAACAATACGTGTGGCAGGGGCTATTGTGTTTAAATTGGCTTCGTCACAATGCGTGAATGACCCCTGACACCCATAAAACAGTTCTATTTGTTAAGTTGCATGAAAACGGAAAATAAAGGATGGGATATGGAAAACAAGTTGGTCCGTCCGGCGAAACAAAACAGGTGGTAAAACCGCGTGTGGCAATCGTGTTAGCGCGGGAATACAAAAACAGAAATATATTTCTTTTTAAAAGAGAAAAGAACAAAATTGTTTTGTTTAATGACACCACTAGTACGCATTGATTTATTAATCATCGGCAATTGGATGTCAAACATTTGGTACTTTTGGCATATAGTCTTAGAGAGGAAACCCGCAATTTTTTCCCATTAGTGGCAAGGATTTTTTATATGCACCATCCCACAGACAGGATAGAACATACCACGGCTTTAATAATTTACCAGTCGTGGTGCACTGGCTAGAACGAGAAATAGCCCAATGGGATTGACCCCAGACCGACCATGCATCAAGCGGACGCTTTACCACTTGTCTACGTCCCGCCCCCTATAAGAAACGAGAAGGAGGAAAACAGTTTATAAATATAAAACGGAAAAATAAAACGAAATACAGTGATATTACGTAAAATAAAATCAACATAAACAAGCGATAAAATTAATTAATGAATGAACGATCGAACGAACGAAAGAAAGAAAGAACAAATGAATTACTAAATGAATAAATAAACGAATGAAATAATGAACGAACGAATGTATGAATGAATGAATGAATGAATAAATAAATAAATAAATAAATGAATGAATGAATGAATGAATGAATAATGAAAATAATGTAAATTAAAATAGATGTATTACGTTGAATAACAAATTAAATTATCACTATTATATTATTATTAGTAGTAGTAGTAGTAGTAGTAGTAGTAGTAGTAGTAGTAGTAGTAGTAGTAGTAGTAGTAGTAGTAGTAGTAGTAGTAGCTGTTGTACTAGTAGCACCTATCATTAAGAAACAAACTTCTAAATATCTAATATAAAGAAAACCAACATCCAAATTAAATTTAAAGGACAAAATGTTTCGGTTTGTATTGACAAAACGAAGTTGGAAGACACGATAAGGGAAACCAAATAGTGTTGTGTAAACATACAGTGCCGTGAGTTGGATCACAGTCGCCGTGAAACTGATACGGTTACAATTTGCAATTCAAGGGGCATAACTGCAGCAAACCTACCGAGAAGTGCCGACCAGGCGATCGGGTCACCGCGTTCGGATCCATTCCTGATTAGTAGGTGCAGGGCAGTCAGTGCAGAGTAGAGGTGGGTGGGGTGGGTGAGGTGTCAATGACCACTTATTTTACTTCAGTTACTTATAAAATAATACAAATGCTGATTACAAGAATACCTTAATTAAAGGCATATTGTCACAGACCACTGACCTATTTAATGGTCAAACAAAGTATTACCTGAGCAAAAATAATTCGATTTGTTCCTAAATGTACTTTATTTAACCATCTTTATAACCACCATACTCCATTTATTAATGATATTTTGTAAACAATAATTAAATCTGTGACAGTATGCCTTTAAGCGAATTTATGCTATTTTGTTTTTCTGAAGTTATGCCAGGAACTGAACGTAGGCGGAGGACGGCGAGTTATTTTTTTTTTTTTTTTTTTTTTTTTTTTTGGGGGGGGGGGGGGGGGGGGGGGGGAGAGGGGGGTCGGAACATGTCATTAACTGGAGTGAACAGCTATTTATTTAACTGGAAGAGTCAATCACAATCTTAAGAGTTGTGATAGTGCCCTGCGGTAAAGCGCACGCTTCATGTGCGGTCGGTGGGAATCAATCCCCGTCGGTGGGCTCATTGGGCTATTTCCCGTTCCAGCCAGTGCACCACGACTGGCATATCAGAGGCCGTGGTATGTGCTATCCTCTCTGTGGGATAGTGCATATAAAAAGATCCCTTGCTACTAATGGAAAAATGTAGCGGGTTTCCTCTCTAAGACCATATGTCAAAATTACTAAATGTTTGATATCCAGTAGCCGATGATTAATAAATCAATGTGCTCTAGTGGTATCGTTAAACAAAACAAACTGTAACTGTTATTGGTTATTTCGTGTATGCCAAGCGGCGAAAGAAATGAAGGAAAAGGCAATCTTTTATTCAACGCGTCACTCAACACATTGTTAAAGAAATGGAGAATAATTCTAACAGTATTAATTATCATATAAAACATTAAAAAAGATAAAAACTTTTATTGCGTATAAACATTCCACATACGGAACTGGATGCAAAACATGTTACATACATGTCCACAAACAAGTCACATGATGTGATAAAGCAGAACATTTCTATTTGTAAATGTCTTCCAGTTTGAAACGACGAATTTCAAAATGTCCAGTGTCCCTCTGTCTGTTTCACAACGGCGCGCAAGAGAACACATTTCAGTAGCATTTGACATCTCGCTGTATGTTTGTCACTTTTTATTGTATAGCAACTGTTACATTGTGTCTAGAGAGAAAGGGGAAACGAGACACGGTTGTCATAGCATAGGTTGTGTATACTGAACAGTAACGGGAAATCTCGTGCCGTGCAATATACTATCAAGTTTAATTGGTAATGTACACACAGCAATATTAATAGGAGGGCAGTCAATAGTTTCGACATTATTCTTTAAACATAATAAACCAAAATAATACCCCCCCCCCCCCCCAACCCGAAAACCCCCAACAAAAACAACAACAACAGCAAACAACAACAAATAAAACAAATACAGTTTCTCAATGCTCAATATTCTCTCACTACAAACTGTCAGCACAAAGTTGGCCAATTTTCTACTGTCACGACTTCTACGACTGTGCAGTTGCTAGTGTGAGCGCTCTTACAACTTGATTTTCGTCGTATAACCATCCTATTAGTTGTTAATCTGAGCGCAACAGTCGTAAGTCGGGAAAATTACAACGCAACCACCGAGTTGGCAAACTTCGTCGTGATAGTTGACAGTCTGACACTAACATAAGATGATGTCGACGGTGTTGTGCGTTATTAAACGTACTGATATAAGCAGTAGTTTCGACCAAACAACAACCAACATGTTACCACTCCTAGCCAGATGTACTTTTCTGTAGTTTTCACAAATGCAGGGGGTGAGGGTTGGGGTGGGGTGGACGTAGACTAGTGTTAAAGCGTTCACTTGATTCGCGGTCGGTCTAGGATCGATCCCCGTCAGTGGGACCATTTGGGATATTTCTCGTTCCACCCAGTGCACCACGACTGATATATCAAAGGCCGTGGCATGTGCTATCCTGTATGTGGATTGTGCTTACAAAAGATTCCTTGCTACTAATGGAAAAAAGGTAGTGGGTTTCCTCTCTAAGACTATATGTCAAAATTATCAAATGTTTGATATCAGTAGCCGATGATTAATACATCAATATGCTCTAGCGGTGTCGTTAAATAAAACAAACTTTATAAACGCACGAAAAATCCACTGTGTGCAAGATTTGTGCGTGTAACACGAGTACAAAATATTGCTGAAAAAAATGTTTAGAAGTGACCAATGTTGAAACTCGTTAAACATAATATGACATTAGCAAAGAAGGAAGGAAATGTTTTATTTAACGACGCAGTCAACACATTTTATTTACAGTTATATGGCGTCGGACATATGGTTGAGGACCACACAGATATTGAGGGAGGAAACCCGCTGTTGCCACTTCATGGGCTACTCTTTTCGATTAGCAGCGAGGGATCTTTTATATGCACCATCCCATAGACAGGATAGCACATACCAATGCCTTTGATGTACCAGTCGTGGTGCACTGGTCGAAGCGAGAAATAGCTCAATGGGCCCACTGACGGGGATCGATCCCAAACCGACCGCGCATCAAGCGAGCGCTTAGCCACTGGGCTACATCCCGACCCCTCTTGTAAATAATTACTCAAACGTCCACTGGCCCCGTATTAATTTTCTTGAGTTTATATTATTCAAGGGGCAGGGTGGAGGAGAGATGTAGTATAAGGGTCATATGCTCGGCTGATGTGTTATATATCTAATATCAATCCCTGTTCGTGGGACCATTGAGCTATTTTTCGTCTTACAACTTGGTTTGCAAAGGTCTTTGGGATGATGCATATGCAATATTCCTTGCTGCTAGTAGAAAAAATAGAGTAACCTCCAGAGTGTCGGCAGCGGGTTGCCTCTCTCATTATCTGTGTGGTCCTTAACCATATAACTGTAATTAATTAATTGGTTTAAAATTTTGTTTAATTCTATTCTATTCTATTCTATTCTATTCCATTCCATTCCATTCCATTCCATTCCATTCCATTCTATTATATTCTATTGTTCTGTTCTGTTCTGTTCTATTCTATTATATTATGTTCTATTTTCTTTTCTATTGTATTTTATTGTATTCAATTCTATCTATTCTATTCTATTCTATTCTATTCTATTCTATTCTATTCTATTCTATTCTATTCTATTCTATTCTATTCTATTGTTCTGTTCGGATTTATTCTATTCTATTATGTTCTTTCTTCTATTGCATTTTATTGTATTGTATTCTATCTATTCTATTCTATTCTATTCTATTCTATTCTATTCTATTCTATTCTATTCTATTCTATTCTATTCTATTGTTTTGTTTTGTTTTGTTTTGTTTTGTTTTGTTCTGTTCTGTTCTGTTCTGTTCAGATCGAGCATTTTTGTTTAATTCGGACAGAGTTCAGCCAAACCCCCACCACTCCCCTTCCCCCTACAAAACCGAGAGCCCGTATGCCGGGTATCTACCCTGTTGTGAAATGTAAAAACAGTTATTGGCTGCTACAAAAGCAAGGTTAGATTTTGACATTAGAACACATAACGTTTCTAAATCGGGTAGAAATACGCTATCTCTCTTGTTTTCCTTTTCTTTCTTGTTTTGGCATTAACAGCAAGTGATATTTTTAATGCAGTTTTCGCAGACAGGACAGTACATACCCCGGCTTTTGACATACATGTCATGGTTTTATGATTATATGACCAAAGTACCCCTGGCAAGCTCTCTACCGACTAAGCTAATTCCAGCTTCCAAACAAATAGTACATGATCTTAGGACGATGAAGGGATGTCAATAATGAAAATGATGATGAATATGTTGATGATGATGATGATGAAAATGATGATGATGATGAATATGTTGATGATGATGATGATGATGAATATGTTGTTGTTGATGATGATGATATTGATGATGATGAATATGATGATGATGGTGATGATGAATATGTTGTTGTTGATGATGATGATGATGTTGATGATGATGATGTTGATGATGATGATGATGATGAATACGTTGTTGTTGATGATGATGATGATGATGGGGGTGGTGATAATGATGAATATGTTGATGATGATGATAATGATATTGATGAATATGTTGTTGATGATGATGATGAATATGTTTATGATGATGATGATAATGATGATTATGTGGTAGTTTTCAAGATGACGTCAATGAATAAGTAGAAATTGATTATAATGATGATGATGATGTTGTTAATGATGGTGATGATGACGACAATGATGATGTTAATCATATTGTTATTAATGATAATGATGACGTCGTTAGTGATGATAATGCTATTGACGATGATTTTTTTTTCAATGATGATGATGATGACGATATTATTAATGATAATGGTATAGTGCAATGATTATAACGAATTTGATAGAGGGACTGTCCTGAACTTGTCGTTATTGTTAAGATGTTGTTGACAAATAGAGATGTTTTGATGACACCAATGACATAGTTTTAAAAAATGCAAAAAATATTTCTGTCTGTATATTAAATGTGTTTCTGGTTGTCCTAGATTTTGAACTAGGTCAAACGTCACAATATTTTCTAATATACATGTATATATATTTTTCGTTCGAACTGAAATATTGGGAGGTCAAATCCAGTTTGGGCTACCTATAAACACTAAGACGACCAAAACTACATTGAATATACCGACACTGATGGTCTAACCAAGAAACAATATCCAGTGTGTAATTTTATCGATAAAATGTAATAGTCGGAAACACCCTACAATGGTAGTAAACTCAGAACACTATCAAGATCGACTCCCGTTGGTGGGCCCATTGATCTATTCCTCCTCTCACCAATGCACCACGACAGGTATATCAAAAGCCGCGGTATGTGCTATCTTGTCTGTGGGGTGGGACACATAAAAGATACCTTGATAGAAAAAAACAAAAACATATAGCAGGTTTCCTCTCTAAGATTATACGTCAAAATTACTAAATGTTTGACATCCAACAGCAAATGATTAATACATCAATGTGCTCAAGTACTGTCGTTACAGAAAATAAACTAACTATTTGTTTTATTAGTTTCTTTGATTGTCTATCTATTGTTTTTTTTGTTTGTTTTTTTTCAAACGGATAGTTTAATTACATTCTAGCAAAGAAAAATAAAGAATAAACGAAGAGACAATTTTAAAATAGAATAAATGTTAACGTTTGATGACTTTCCACTGAAAGATAAAACACTACTTATACATCACTGGATCAATGCAATGGCAAACAACGGTTTTTCCCCCTCCTTTCTTGTTTTTAATCAAAGAAACAGAACAAGAACAAAACGAAAGTAGAAACTTGCTCGTTGTAAAAAAAAAAAAAAAAAAAAAAAAAAAAAAAGAAGAAACCATTGAACAAAAAATATAATTGCAAAGCAAGCTAAAGAGATGATGCACGATATTTTAATGACAAGGTTTGGGGTAAAATTTACTCGACCATTAATCGGCTATTTAGCGTTGGTGTGCAGCATCATCAAACAGAGCATTTCTAAAATTACAGACACGGAATTTAAAACTATATACTTAAAATGCGTGTGAGAAACGAAGAATTCCGTATCAAAAACATGCAAAAAAACCAAAACTAGTCTCGAAACAAGATCACTGAAAAACACCAACGAACGTATTAGCGCAAAAACAAAAGTCATTTTTTGAGACGACTAGAATCCCAAAAAGAAGATGAAACAACTAACTTTCGTTCTGCATTTCAAACGACAGAAAAGTTCTAAAAATCCTTTATTTAGAAGTATCGACTGATTTACGACAATGAAATGAGGGACTTATTTCACTTTGCGGCAGCAGATGAACCAATCGTCTGCGAGCTCGGCCATTAGCCGCTTGGCAGACGACAACTTTACGCGCAGCTGACGTAATTAAGCATCTTCCCAGGTGAGTACTCAGTCAGGATTCGAGGTGACAAACGATTTAAGTCATTCCTAAATCTTTAAATTTGACTTGAGCACAAACCCCATCCCGCAGGATAGGGCCGGGCATTGGCAGATAATGTTTGGTCACAGCTGGTGCAGTCACGTGACCGAGAGAGCAGATGAATAAGAAATAGTGGAATACTTTTGAAGCAAGGAAAAACCGAAATCGGTTCCAGTGGTATTTGAAATTCAGATTTAAAATTTAAATTTACTTGCACAGAAACAACACATTGCATTGTTCTTAAAATAGTATGTTTATGCAATTTATCTTCTGTTTTTTTCGAGAAAAGAAGTATTAATTTTTCACGCTGATAGCAAAAATTAAATTTTTGTTTAACGAAACCACCAGAGCACACTCATCGGCTATTGGATGTCAAACATTTGGTAATTATAATCTTAGAGAGGAAACCCACTACATGTTTCCATTATTAGGAAGGAATCTTTTATATGCACCATCCCAGACAGGATAGCACATACCACGGCATTTGATATACCAGTGGTGCATTGGTTGGAACGAGATGTAGCCCAATAGGGGTTAGATTCGAAACCGTCCACACATCAAGCAAACCTTTTACTACTGAGCTACGCCCCCCCCCTCCACACACACACACCTGTACAGAAACAACACATTGAATTGTTCTTAATAGTATTTTGAAGCAATTTATTTTAATTTGTTCGAGACAAGAAGCATTAATTTTCCAAACATACACATACACATACTTACGCTAATAGCATAAAATTTTTTTTTTTAAAAAGTTTTTGTTTAACGACACCACTAGAACATATTGATTTATTAATCATCAGCCGATGGATGTCAAACGTTCAGTAACTGACGTATAAAGTCTTTGAGGAAACATGCTATTTTCTTCCAATAGTATCAATATATATTTTATATGCATTTTTCCACAGGACAACACATACCATGGTCTTTGATATACCAGTCGTGGAGCACTAGTTGGGAAGGGGAAATATCCAATCTGGGAATGGGTTCGCTGAGGTGATTCGAGCCTTCGACGCAAGCACCTCAGGCGAGCGCTTTACCGACTGAGTTGGATTCTAGTTACCAAAACAAAAATGCATCGATCAGTTTACTTTACTTTCTACTTTACTTTTTTACTTTACCTTTTTTTTTTTTTTTCTTTATTGTTAATTCCATGTTTCTATATTCACTTTACATTACTTGACTTTTTACTTTGTTTTATTTCTTTACTTTTTAGTTTATTTTTTATGTTACTTTTTATTTACTTTACTTACTTCTGTTCACTTTACACTTATCTGTCTTGCTTTACGTGCTACTTTTCTTTATTTGTGTGTGTTTGTTTACTTACTTTACACTTTATTTAACTTTTTCTTTACTTTACTTTTGGTTTCACTTTACTTTTTACTTTATTTTACTTCACTGATTCATTTAACATGTCACCAAACGTCATTGCCACAAATATGCTCATGCCACCGGTCTACAGGCTGGAAGGTTGGGTTCGGATCCCAGTCGTGGCATGGGATTTTTATTCCAGATACCGACTCCAAACCCTGAGTGAGTGCTCCGCAAGGCTCAATGGGTAGGTGCAAACCACTTGCACCGACCTGTGATCCATAACTGGTTCAACAAAGGTCATGGTTTGTGCTATCCTGCCTGTGGGTAGCGCAAATAAAAGATCCCTTGTTGCCTGTCGTAAAAGAGTAGCCTGTGTGGCGACAGCGGGTTTCCTCTCAAAAACAGTGTCAGAATCACCATATGTTTGACGTCCATTAGCCGATGATAAGATACAAAATCAATGTGCTCCAGTGGCGTCGTTAAACAAAACAAAGTGTACTTTACTTTTTATTTTACTTTACTTTTGGTTTCACTTTACTTTTTACTTTATTTTACTTCACTGATTCATTTGACATGTCACCAAACGTCATTGCCACAAATATGCTCATGCCAAAACAAAAAAGTCAAAAGTGAAAAATGAATATTAAGATAAACTAAGATTTATATTATGTTTGCTCCGATCCCGACTCAAAATGACAGAATTCCAATTTTTACGCAACCTATCCAACAATGATCGTGTTTAGAAGAATAAGCTCCGACAGCTACACGTGACCTAGGCAATGTCTTTCCGGACGTTTCCAGTCGGTCTATCTCGGAGGAGGTGCGCGCGCAGCCTTAGCTTGTCGGCAGCTGCGAATTTGGTCGGCCACTTGAGGAATTTTATGATTGTATACGGTACGAAGTGACACTTTTATTTTCTTCAAAGACCGCACTTGAGAGAGCCGGGCCCTGTGTTTGAGTAAAGGGCTAGATATCCCAGTAAGGGTGGTTTAAATCACAGGCGCTTTGACGGGTTTACAACCTCGCCTGATCATTTGGAGGCGAAATATGTTAGACGTTATCAGGAAGGTCACGAAAAGTTCTCTCTCTTTCTTACTCACTTTCTCTTACTATGTCTCTGTCTTTATGTCTGTCTCTGTATCTGTCCCCCCCCCCCATCTCTCTCTCTCTCTCTCTCCTCCTCTCTCTCTCTCTCCTCTCCTCTCTCTCCTCTCTCTCTCTCTCTCTCTCTTCAACCCTCCCTTTCTTTCTCACTTTCCTTTTTTCCCTCTCTTCTCTCTCCCTCTCTCCCTCCATTCTCCCCTTCCCTCTCTCTCTCCTCCCATTCACACATGCTCCTCTCTCTCTCTCTCTCTCTCTCTCTCTCTCTCTCTCTCTCTCTCCCTCGCCCCCCTCTCTCTCTGAGTCTCTCTGCCTCTTTCTCTGTGTTCTCTTCTCTTTCTCTCTCTATGTCCCTCGCCTCTCTCTCTTCTCTCTCCCCCCCCTCTCTCTTTGTCATAATAGCATAGACTAAATAGATGATATTGTAATATTATACATAATTATAAAGTATTATTTTAGATAGTTACTAAAATACGAATGGACATCCCCCATTCATTAATATTTATTTACACATTTCAAATATTTATTTACACATTTATCATATTTATTTATACATTTATCACATTTATTGATACATTTAAACATATATATTTCTACATTTAACATATCTATTTCTACATTTAATATATTTATTTATATATTTAAACATATTTATTTATACATTTAAACATATTTATTTACAACATTTAACATATTTATTTACACATTTAACATATCTATTTATACATTAGATTATATTTTGTTGCGTTTACTGGTATTTAGTTCATTTACTGTAGTAAATAATAAATTACTTTTTCCAGATTATAAGTGACTTAACATACTGTGAAACCATCAGTTTGTAACAAGACTTATTGTCGTTAGTTTTATATTAATTTAGCCTCGGCACTAAAACGTCTAACATCATTGTAAATAATGACATTAATAATGTAAATCACCACGGTCATAAATATTGTTTAGCTGCGTAAATTATGAATTAAATTTGAATCATTTAATAATAATAGTATTAATAATTAATAATAATAATAGAGCCCGATAAGAGAGTGACTTAGGCTCCCCCCACGACGAGTGACACCATCAGTTTGTAACAGACTTATTAGTAGATAGCGAGAGAGAGAGAGAGAGAGGGGGGAAGAGAGAGAGAGAGAGGGGGAGAGAGAGGGAGAGAGGAGGAGAGCGAGAGAGAGAGAGAAGGGAGGAGAGAGAGAGAGAGAGAGAGAGAGAGAGAGAGAGAGAGGAGAGAGAGAGAGAGAGAGAGAGAGAGAGAGAGAGAGAGAGGAGAGAGAGAGAGAGAGAGAGAGAGAGAGAGAGAGAGAGAGAGAGAGAGAGAGAGAGAGAGAGAGAGAGAGAGAGAAAGACCCTGTGGGTGGGGCAGAGACAGACAGAAAACAAACATCAAACTAAGAACTGGAAGATAAACACTAAAGGGCCACACTATAGTCAGTTTTAGTCGAATATTATATAATATTACACATTTCTTATTTGAATACTATCAATCATTTTCGAATATTAATTTTCATTATTAATAATTTAATATTCACATATGACCATATGAATTTGCATTTATTTACTTCATTCCCTGTACTAACCTTGAAATATTATATTTGCAGTTGCTTATTTCATAAAGATATATTTAAGAACATTTGAAATATTATATTTGCAGTTGCTTATTTCATAAAGATATATTTAAGAAAATTTGAAATATTATATTTGTAGTTACTTATTTCATAAATATATATTTAAGAACATTTGAAATATTATATTTGCATTTATGTTCTCATTTAAATGTAGTACATTTGAACGATTGTATTTGTTTATAGGTGGAACAAAGACCTGTTTGTAATAGGTATACACAGACAGAACATATTTAGCATCATAATGCATTATATGCAAGCAGCGCCATTAAAGTCTCACCCTAGTTTCAACCCGTAAACATTGACATTAAGTTGAGTTAATCGACAAATGTGTAACACATGCAAATAAAGTTACACCAGAGTGAAACAAAGAGTCCGTGACGTGAACACGGTGAAATACCCTTGATAAATAGACTAGAACTCCACTCCGTGACTGTTACTTCTCAGACGAACGTAAGTTTTTAAAGATATAAAGAAATGTATTTTGTGACATCAGAAAACGGCAAGATGACCAGCAAAACATCGGATATACGGTAATATATAATCTAAACAATAAAAACTATGTAATGGCTGATTTCAGTTATCAAAAGTGGTTCTAATGGTGACAATTATGTCTTAGTGTTTAAAAACTAGGGTCGGTCGCTTTAACTATTATAAAACAGTACATCTTCGACGATAGAAAAATAGGATCTATTACGTAGATATATTAACACACACACACGAACATAATTATGCTATGTTTTAATAATAATAATAATAATAATAATAATAATAATATAATAATAATAATAATAATTGTATATATTGTTACTTATAATATACCACATAAAAATTTGAAGCGAATTTCTGTTTGAAATTGGGATGTGTGTAACGTTTATTTGTGTGTGTGCTTTTTTTTTTTTGTAAATTAGCATCGTGTATGTACTTAGTATATACTATTCTGACTGTTATATGTGTTGTCTGCCAGAAAACTAAATAAATATTGTGAACACATTTATAATAAAAACGAAAACAAAAGTACAAATACGTAAGGTAAAAAGTAACAATGTATTAAAAAGGAAATCGCACAAAAATGATGGAATGAATTAATGAATGGATCAGTCGATTAATTAATTAATTAATTATTCAACTCTTCGAATATTTACCGTTTTCTTTATCATTGTGGTAATGCTTTTCTCACATCTTTTTCTTATTTAGTTGTTTCTTTGGTATTTTTCTGGGGATTTTTGTTTGGTTTTTTGGGGTTGTTCTTTTTGAGTGTGTTTTGTTTTTAACACTTTGAAAATTATTAAGTCAGACATTTTATTTATGCGCAGACGACAATAAACAATTATGTACATCGTCTTTGAAAATTGTCTGAAGCGTATCCATGGTAACCGATATTAACATCTAGATAAACCATAAATGAGATATGACCAGTTTACATCAACACCTAGGTATCATAATATGCAATTGTAATCCAAAAGAAATACACTCGTGCTTGTGTTTATAGTGAAACAAAAAGCCTTACCCTCCAAAATGAAAATAGTAATACTGTGTTGGGTATGAGACAGAAACCGAAATATAGCAAAGCATAACAGTGTTAGTATTTTTAAAACAAGTTTATCCGTATTTATTAAATAAGCTGCTTATTAAGCAAAACAGTTATATAAACATAATTATACAACCAAGTAGGTTAATAATAACTAAATAAATTAATTAATTAATTAATTAAACAAAAATAAAACAAAAATAAATAAAAAATACAGGCAGTATAAGAGAATATAAATGGTGGCAAATATAAATGCATACAGTTTAGAAATATGAACGGATAAATGAATGAATGAACGGATAAATGAATGAATGAACGAATGAATGTATGAATGAACGAATAAATGAACGAACGAATGAAAGAACGAATAATTGAATGAGTGAATGAATGAATGCACGAACAAACGAACGAACGAATGAATGAATGAATGAATGAACAATTGAATGGAGGAGCGCACGAAAGAAAGAAAGAAAGAAAGAAAGAAAGAAAAGGGAAATATATGAACACAACTTGTGGACGAGTTGTGTGAATAATAAATGTAATATTATATGAGCTATGCTTACGAGTGCTAAACTCGATTCAAATATCAGTATGTGACGCTACACATTTTAATCGATATTCTGTTTGTATATTTAATCATTTTTGAAAAAAAAAGAAATTGTTGTTCTTACCGTGCCTTTTTCTTACCAAAATAAACAAATAAATAAATATTACCAAACCTTTTTTTCGTAGGATACTAGATAAATAGATAGATAGATAGATAGATAGATAGATAGATAGATAGATAGATAGATAGATAGATAGATCAAATCAATAAAAAAATAATAAAATAAAAGAAAATAAAAGAAAATAAAATTAAATAAAATTAAACAAAACAGAACTGAAAATAAGAGATAAAAAAAAAAACGGTAACGAATAAACCAATTTTACTGGCACCAGTGGCCTAATCGATCGCACAGTAACTTATCGAGTTGGCGAGTGGAGAACACAGAGAGAGATAAAGAGAGGTATATTCAATCACCACGATTACTGGTGCGCAACGAAAACACGGCGACCGCCCGGATTTCGGTAAGGGGAAGAAAACCGCGGCTGTCACTTCGTGGCCTGCCTACTGTCCAAACCCCTTCGCTTGACGGGCAATGTCAACAAACCAATTTGTTAGCACGAAAGAGCATACATGGTTTGGCGAGAAGAAAATCATCGGAAGCGCGTGTTCCCCTGCCATGAATTCGGCCGCCATCGCTAGCGATCTGTCATCGCCAACAATGAAAACATGCGGCGAAAAGACGACTCGGAAGTCGGACAAAGATAGAGCATCTTGAGGCACTTACCGGGTGTACGGTGGTTCTCCATTTGTCATTGCCGGGCCTTCGCTAGTGTTCTTTGCCACCGCTCGTACGTTACCACTTCGGTTTGTAAACAAACAACCCCCGTCGACGATTATTAACGTAATCCGTAATGAAAAGGTAACTCCATTTTTAAACATCAATATTTCATTTTTATTTTATTTTTTTATAATTTAAAAAAATAAAACAAATAATGTTTAAATAAAAAATAAATAAATTTATAAAACAGATGTATGTAACGTTCAATCACCCGGATGTATATATTCTCCTCTGGATGGGAGACCTTATTTGCTTCCTAGTGCACCCTGACATGTCACGTGACCGCGTTGTGGCCAATCGGACGGGCCCGTGCCATTCTGCGCCTAAATCAAAACCATAAAATGTTTTTCTTCGCCTTGAGGTATATGAAATGTGAGTTTGGCGGTGATCGTTTGTCTGTGACACGCAGTTATGGCCTCATTAAATTGATTACAACATCCTCTGCGCATTAATTCAAAGAAGACTCACTTGGCAGAACAAATGCGATCTTATTTTTATTTATTGGGTTATTTAGAAACGATTTGACGTTTACTTGTTAAAGGCGCAGACTCTAGTTTCAGCCCGTGAAAATACACACTAATTTTAGTTAATCTAAAAACGTGCATTTCGATAAGATTATAACAGAAAGAAGCTAAAGTCTGTGATGTTTAAATAGGGAAACACCGTCTAAAAATAACTAGAGCTGGTCTCGATAACCATTACTTCACAGACAAACGTGCGTTTTTTAGAATTATGAAAAATGCAATTCGGGGTATTGCAAAAACCTGGATGACCTGTACCTCTTCAGCTGTATGAAAATTAATATTCTAAATAATAAAATCGCGCATCAGACAAGAGCTTTACCACTGGGCGACGACCGCCCCCCCCCCCCCCCCCCCCAAAAAAAAAAAAAAAAATAAATAAAAAACATCCCAAAACAAACAAAAAACAACAACACAAAAAACAACAACAAAAAACCACCAAAAAACCCACAACAAAAAACAAAAACAAAAACAAAAACAAAAAAAAAAAACAAAACAAAACAAAACAAAACAAAAAAAAAAAACCCCACAAAAAACAACAACAAACATACAAACAAACAAACAAACAAACAACACACACACACACACACAGTGGGGGTGGGGTGGGGTGGGGTGGGATTTAGCTCAGTTTATTAAGTGCTCGCCTGAGAGGCTGGCATCGCAGGATCTAACCACCTCGGTGGATCCATATAATTGATTTTTCTTTTCTAACCAATGCACCACAACTGGTCAAAGGCCGTGGTATGTGCTTTCCTGTATGTGGAAAAGTGCATAGAAAAGATTCTTTGCTGCATTAGAAAAACATGTAGCCGGTTTCCTCTGATGACTATGAGTCAGAATTAACAAATTTGTTCTAGTGGTGTCGTTAAACAAAACAAACTTTGGTGTTTAAAGGTTTAAGGTCATAAACGTAAACATCTGCAGAAAGACAATGTAACAATGCCAGGGAAAATACCCACACATTAAAAAAAAAAGAAAAAAAGGACAGACACTCAGTCGAGGGGAAGGCAAATATAACAAAAACGTCTTGATAGTTTTTCAGTTTAAGGTCGTCAAAGCAAAATTCTGAAGAAAAAAATTAAATACATGTCAGGGATAAAAAATGTAAACAAAAGAATAAAACAAAATACAGACACTCAGTCAGAGCGGCAGCCAGATATAACAAAAACACGTCTTGATATTTTGCAGTTTGTAGTCATCAAAGCAACATTCTGAATAAAAAGCCCCACAAGTATACACCATGATCTAATTGTACAAAACTACAACCTTTGTACGACGTAATTCCAAAATTGCCGGACTCCGCCGAACGTCATGTGTGTTCTGTGTCCTGTGTTGTAAGTATCTGAGATAAGGACTAAATTCGATACGCGCAATTACGGAGTAGCGCGCCCTCGCCACAATACGGGGGTGGGGCGAGTCGCCGGGTACAAGATCGTATCTGGAATCCAGATCACCAAACACCACACAGTGATACGTGGAAGAACTTGCCTTTAATACCCGCCCAACCCCAACGACCACAAGCGCATCGTGGAGAAAACAATATACGTATAACATATTTCCTGATACACCCTAAAGCAGAGTTGAAGCGAGCAGACGTGTTAAAACAACAACAACAACAACAACGCTCGCTGTAATCGTTTATGACATCACACTACACCTACAGCACACAGCTTATTCGGGTACAGTTTGTTTTAATTGTTTAACGACACCACTAGAACATATCGGCTATTTGATGTCAAACATTTGGTAATTCTGACTCATAGTCATCAGTGGAAACCCGCTACATTTTTTTTTTCAGCAGCAAGGGGTCTTTTATATGCATTTTTCTACAGACAGGAAAGCTCATACCACGGCCTTTGACCAGTTGTGGTGTATTTGCTGGAACGAGAACAAACCCAATCCGTTGAATGGATCCACCGAGGTGGTTCGATCCTGCGATGCAAGCACCTCAGGCGAGCGCTCAAACGACTGGTAAATCCCGCCTCATCTCGGGTAAAACGCCGGCAGACAGCTCAGTCGGTAGAGCGCTCGGCTGAGGTACTTGCGACGTAGGATCGAAACTCCTCAGCGAACACATTATGGAGATTGTGTTTTCCTCCGTCGCGTCCAATGCCCCACGGCCGTTATATCAAAGATCGTTGTATGTTCTGTCCTGTCTGTGGGACGCTGCATATAAAAGATCCCTTGTTACTAATCGAAAAATGTAGCGGGTTTCCTTTCTAAGACTATATGTCAAAACTACCAAATGTTTGACATCCAATAGCCGAGTATTAAAACAATCAATGTGCTCTAGTGGTGTATCAAAGGCTGTGGTATGTGTTGTCCTGTCTATGGGAACGATGATGTAAAAGATTCCTTGCCAATAAATAAATAAAAATGTAATGGGTTTCGTTTAACATGACGCGTCAAAATTTACTATGTGTTTGACATGCAATAACCGATGATTGATAGACAATTCAATGTGCTGGACTGGTGTCGTTACACAAACTTTAACTTTTTTTTACTGGTAATGAACGGATCACAGTTGCAGCCAATCACTAAATTATTTCCCTTAAACAGAGTATCCTTTTTTATTTTTTTCATCTTGTTTGTCAGCCCTGATTTAAGTAGAATTATATGGAATGTTAAAAGGATGGGGTGGAATAAGGCACCTCCTATAATTATGCAGTAAAAACATGGCTGATTTGGCCTTTCGTGAACGCAGTTTCGAATACTGTATAATACTTTATTTTCGCGTTTTTCGCGTGTGAATGAAATTCGTGAAAATATATTCCACGCGAAAATAAACTTTTTATAAAGGCCGACAAAAAAAGTATAATATGTAGTCTCGTTCAACTATACCACATTTGTTTCCGATGTACGAGGCTAGTAGTAACAAAGCGGTGCTCCCTCCTGTCACAGAACTCAGTAGGTGGCGAAGGTGTTTTTTTCCCCTTTAGTATGATGACGTCATTTCCGATAGTAGAATGACGTCACGTGGGCTAGTCTCTTCTTCCAAAGTAGAAGATGAAACATTTGATTTTTCAGTCTGGTTTTATTGCTACACAAGTTAATGTTGGAACCCCCAGGTAGGTAAAAATAATAACAACAACCCCCCCCCCCCCCCCCCCCACACACCGAAACATTAATGGTCAGGTGTGAACCAACTGTCTGAAATTCTATTTACGCCCTCTGAAGGTACAAGTACGTCCATCTGAATGACTATCTCTGACATATATACTATGACCAAAAAAAGGTTTATCAATCTGGTTTAAATAAAAGAAAACTTGTGAATTTAAATAGGACATTGAATTTAACTAATGCATCATTTGCCAGTTTAATAAAAGGGAGATTTTCAAAATAAAATGAAATGCGTACCTGTCACGTCATTTAGTGTAGCTTGTCGGTTAAAGTACAATGCAATGGTACCCATTTTTACAAAAAAAATATATATCTATTTAATTTTAATAATTGACGCATAATGCAAAGTGAGTAATTGAAGAAAGGAGAAAGCGGAATATTTTAACATTTTATAAGACTTTACGCCAAAATGAAGGACCACACTTGGAGCTAATCAAATCGTACGCGAACGTCGTCCGTGTCTACTGTCGCTGAACGCAACTCGAGGTTGGTAATGGGAGGTCGCGATTGTAATCAAACACCTTTTCAGGGAGTTATCTCTGAAGGGGTGGGGGGGGTCGGTTTTGTTGCCAAATATGATAATTCGCGTACCTGGATGGAATAATTGAAAGGTAGCGAGTATGGACGGAAGAAACCCGATCCGATGTTGATGGTAACATGGCAATTACGCGGTGCGGTGCGCAGTTAAACTGGAGGAAATTACCCGATAGGAGAGAGACGCTTGCTGCTGTATGGACTTAATTATAAAGGGAAGAGTTGTTTGGAGCAAAGAGAAAACATACACTGCTAAACCTTCGTGTTAGCTGAGATACAATAACACACTGACGACGAAGAAACGAAGGTAGTAACAAACATAAATGTCTACAATTAAATAAACAAGACGCACAGAAGTACAATAAAATAATAAAAGGAATAATGAATGATACCACTAGAGCACACTGATTTATTAATCATCGGCCATTGGATGTTAAACATTTGGTTATTCTGACACGTAGTCATCAGAGGAAACCCGCTACATTTTCCCATTAGTCTTAGAGAAGAAACATTTTTTTTTATGCGCCATCCTATATATAGAATAACACACACCACGGCCTTTGATATTTACCAGTCATGGTACACTGGCGGGAACGAGAAATAGTCCAAATGGGCCCACCGACGGGGATCGATCCTAGACCGACCGCGTATCAGGCGAACGCTTTACGCCTGGTCTGCGTCCTGTCCCACGCATGGATCTGGACCCTATAAATGACTAATTGTTTACTTTTAATAATCGTGTTTTTCTTTTTCTTCTTCTTTGTGTATGCATGAAAACAAAAAGGATATCTTGTTTCTTGATGTACACATACAAACAAACACCAAACACAACACATGTACACCAGTTCCATCATCTAAACTGGAGGAACAGATACAATTAACATTTACCGGCCTCGGGGGCGTCGTGGTTAGGCCATCGGTCTACATGCTGGTAGGTACTGGGTTCGGATCTCAGTCGAGGCATTGGGATTTTTAATCCAGATACCGACTCCAAACCCTGAGTGAGTGCTCCGCAAGGCTTAATGGGTAGGTGTAAACCACTTGCACCGACCAGTGATCCATAACTGGTTCAACAAAGGCCATGGTTTGTGCTATCCTGCCTGTGGGAAGCGCAAATAAAAGATCCCTTGCTGCTAATCGGAAAGAGTAGCCCATGTAGTGGCGACAGCGGGTTTCCTCTCAAAATCTGTGTGGTCCTTAACCATATGTCTGACGCCATATAACCGTAAATAAAATGTGTTGAGTGCGTCGTTAGATAAAACATTCCTTTCTTTCTTTCAATTAATATTTTCCCCACACAATCAGTTATCGATTTTTATAATCGACCATCACAGCGGTTCAGCTAAACCGATCAATTATCGATTATAACCGATCACTGGAACATCACTAGTCATTGGACTGTTCTGTCCCGGTGTAATAGCCCAAAATATACCCCCGCTAACCTATACCCGGGGTATAAACTGGACTAACCCAGAATACACCCTGGGGTATAAAACAGGCTAGCCCAGAATATACCTAGAGTTTTAGTTCTTTTAAAGCGTTTATTATTATTTATTTATTTATTTATTTATGTATTTATTTATTTATTTATTTTGTATACAGGTTAGTAAATAAAAAATGAGGGTTAGGGTTAGGGGTATAAAACAGGCTAGCCCATTTTAACCCCGAGTATAGTTTGGCGGGGGGTATATTTTGGGCTGTTACACCGGGTCAAGTTCCTGGCTATCTGGAGACAGGGCCCGGGATGGGCATGCCTGACACCTTAGGGGTATATGGTCATGTTAAAAAGTCAAGTCATTGAAAAATCTTCATTGTACTTTAAAATTAAAAAAACCCAAGTCATTTGATTCATAGTATCAATACAATTGTCTAGACTTTTGAAATAATGTAATATTCTAAGAAACGCGTCTAGTTTTATCTTCCTGTTTCATTTTTAAAAGCGTATCATACGATTCATATATCAATACGATCGTCGAGCAATTTAATTTTCCCTTCTGCTGTTAAAAGCGTAGCGTATATCAATATATTCTCTCGATTTTCCAAGAATGCAATTTTCTTTCTTTTTCTCTGTGACGAACTATTTGTCGAGGGTGAAATGGGTTCAGAGATGAATGGATATATTGGCCGGCGAGATACAGGCGTCTTTGATGTTTGGGTTAACGGTAATTTTATCATTGTTTATTACCGGATGACGTAGCGCGTCCTACGGAGCACTAGATTGCACCCTGCGATCGATTGCAAATCAGACATGGCGACACTCAAAGAGGCGAGCGGAGATCTAGTCGGCCTCAGTGGTGTCGTGGTTAAAACCATCGGACATAAGACTGGTAGGTACTGAGTTCGCAGCCCGGTACCGGCTCCCACCCAGAGCGAGTTTTAACGACTCAGTGGGTAGGTGTAAGACCACTACACTCTCTTCTCTCTCACTAACCACTAACCACTACCTACTGTCATAAGGCTGGTAGGTACAGGGTTCGCAGCCTGGTACCGGCTCTCACCCAGAGCAAGTTTTAACGACTCAATGGGTAGGTGTAAGACCACTACACCCTCTTCTCTCTCACTAACCACTAACCACTACCTACTGTCATAAGGCTGGTAGGTACTGGGTTCGCAGCCTGGTACCGGCTCCCACCTAGAGCGAGTTTTAACGACTCAGTGGGTAGGTGTAAGACCACTACACTCTCTTCTCTCTCACTAACTACTAACCACTACCTACTGTCATAAGGCTGGTAGGTACAGGGTTCGCAGCCTGGTACCGGCTCTCACCCAGAGCAAGTTTTAACGACTCAATGGGTAGGTGTAAGACCACTACACCCTCTTCTCTCTCACTAACCACTAACCACTACCTACTGTCATAAGGCTGGTAGGTACTGGGTTCGCAGCCTGGTACCGGCTCCCACCTAGAGCGAGTTTTAACGACTCAGTGGGTAGGTGTAAGACCACTACACTCTCTTCTCTCTCACTAACTACTAACCACTACCTACTGTCATAAGGCTGGTAGGCACTGGGTTCACATCCCAGGACTGGCTCTCACCCAGAGCAAGTTTTAACGACTCAATGGGTAGGTGTAAGACAACTACACCTTCTTCTCACTCACTAACCAGCTAACAACTAACCAATTGTCCTGGACAGACAGCCCAGATAGCTGAGGTGTGTGTGCCCAGGACAGCGTGCTTGAACCGTAATTGGATATAAGCACAAAAATAAGTTGAAATGAAAATGAAGATGGTCGTAACGTGTTGTCGTTATGAATCTATTGTGCCTAAATCCACCCTTTCACGAATATGACATGATGTACTAAACGTTAGTCTGTAAAGCTTGTCTCCCAAAAGTAATTTATTCATCCATCTGGAAGTCCACCAATCCATCCTTCCGTCAATCTATGTGTTTGTTAATCCATCCATCCACTCATCAATTCATCCACTCATCAATCCATTCACTCATCAATTCATATACTCATCAATCCATCCACTCATCAATCCACCCACCCATCCATCCATCCATCCATCCATCCATCCAATTATTCATCTATTTCCTCTATCATCCATCCATCCATCCATCTATCCATCCATCCATATTTTCATATATCCATCTATCCATCTTTTCACCCATCCATGCATCCATCCAACTATATATCCACTCATTCATCCATCCATCGATCCATGAATAAATCAATCAATTTAAACATCCAACATTCACCCATCCAATATTGGCCTATGTTGCTCTTTGCTGTCGCCTTGACGAAACCCGATTGCCAAAACACGAATTATTTTGTGCCGTAGACAACACGTCATACACTGGTGCAGTTACACCCTTCCTTCGAGACAACGCCCAACGTGTGTTATCTGCGCATGCGCATACAATGTGTTTTAACAGTCACGTGATATACAGGAGCCTCGTATCCAACCAACTGATAGTAGCTTGTATAAAGACTGTCACGAGCCTAGGTGGAGTTGTGCTTAAAGCTTTATATATTTAATTTTATTATTTTGGAAAAGCGCTTTAAAATTTATTAAAAAAACACTTTTTTATTGTTTAGGCCGTAATATTCAAAACTGACCCGGAAATAATTTTTGTCCCGAGTCATGTCCCTGGCTATCCAGAGACAGGACCCGGGACAGACATGTTCGAAACCTTCGTGGTATATGAGCATGACAAAATTATCCGCTCCGCTCCGCTTAAAGCCTTACGGTTGATCGGTACCGGTGAATTTTAATGGATCGATATAAGGCCACTACCCCGATTTCTCTATCAATGCCGACTAATAACTAATCGTTCTGTAGCGCGCCTGAACCTAATTCGGATGCAAACACGGAACTAATATAAAATAAATAATACAACAGAAATTGTAGAATTTGATGTTTCATAAGTCACAAATATCTTTATGAACACTGACTTACTTAGGCTATATCAAATTCGATTTCAAACACGCGTTTGTGAATCCACACCACGGCCTTCTGCGATATCATTCCAAGAAAGGAATTTTATGTCATGGCATGTCATAGGGTTTTACGTGCACATTCAGAACAAGCTGTTGTAGAAAGGAATTTTAAAGTTTGTTTCTTTGTATACCACTTGAACACATTACTTTATCAAACATATACCAATAATCATTTGTAATATATAGTTTTATAGGAAACTAGCCACAGGTTTTTCACCTTTTAGCTTCAAGGTATCTGTCAAATGCACTACCCAAAAGGAGCTAACCTCGCTCTGGGTAAGAAATGATACGGATATTCAACCTCAGTACCTTCTAAACTCAATTTATCGTTCCAGCCAGTGCACCACGACTGGTATAACAAAGGTCGTGGTATGTGCTATCCTGTCTACGGGATGGTGCATATAAAAGACCCCATGCTGCTAATCGAAAAAGAGTAGCCCATGAAGTGGCGACAGCGGGTTTCCTCCCTCAATATCTGTGTGGTCCTTAACCATATGTCCGACGCCATATAACCGTAAATAAAATATGTTGAGTGCGTCGTTAAGTAAAATATTCCCTTCCTTCCGATGGTCTAACCACTGCGATCCCTAGGGATATTTCAGTCGCACCATTCAGACCAGAAGTGCATGCCACATGCACACATCCATTTCACGTTTAAACATGCAGCTCCTGCCTTGGCGCCGTCTATGACTTCGCCAGCGATTGGGTCTAACTAAACTCGAAAGCTCTATTAAACTCCCTTACATTCATTTCAACTTATGTTCGTGCTTATGTAACAGAAAAATCAACCTCCACTGCGGGGATTCAAACCACGGACTCTCAGTACGAGAGTCCAGCGCTCTAACAACTGAGCTAATAGGAAAATTCCCACTAGCTACTGCCAGTAGGAACACTTTATACAAACACTACTACACATATATCCAATTAAGGTTCAAGCACGCTGTCCTGGGCATACACCTCAGCGATCTGGGCTGTCTGTCCAGGACAGTGGGTTAGTGGTTAGTTGGTTAGTGTTTAGTGAGAGAGGAGAGGGTGTAGTGGCCTTACACCTACTCACTGAGCCTTTAAGAACTCGCTCTAGGTTGGAGCCGGTACTGGGCTGCGAACCTTGTACCTACCAGTCCGTAGTCAGATGGCTTAACCACTGCACCACCGAGGCCGGTGAAACTCTCCTAAGCAACATTACTACATCCTTATATATATGAGGCGGTACGTAACCCAGTGGTAAAGCGTACGTCTGATGCGCGATCGGTTTGGGATCGATCCCCGTCAGTGGATCTATTGGGCTATTTCTCGTTCCAACCAGTGCACCATGACTGGTATACCAAAGTCCGTGGTAGGTCCCATCCTCTCCGTGGGATGGTGCATATAAAAGATCCCTTGCTACTAGTGAAATGAAGCGGGTTTCCTCTCTAAGACTATATGTCGAAATTACCAAATGTTTCAAATAAAAAAGCCGTGATTATAAATCAATGTGTTCTAAACCGTGCGATCGTAAAGTTGCGAGACTTTTGTGAATTCGCCTAACGGGCACATGCTACAGACTCAACCACTGGACTATTTGTTCTAATTTGTGAGCCTCTTTCGTTTCATTTCTCACTTATGTCCAATTAAGGTTCAAGCACGCTGTCCATGGAACACGCCTAAGCTACCTGGGCTGTCTGTCTAGGACAGAGGGTAAGTTGGTAGTCGTCGTTGTTAGAGAGAGAGAGAGAGAGAGAGAGAGAGAGAGAGAGAGAGAGAGAGAGAGAGAGAGAGAGAGAGAGAGAGAGAGAGAGAGAGAGAGAGAGAGATGGTCTTACACCTATTCATGGAGTCGTTATACTTGCTCTGGGCGGGAGCCGGAATCAGGAGGCGAACGCAGTACCTACCAGTCTTATGTCCGATGGCTTAACCACCTCACCACTACTCCATTTCAATCGTCTACGTCATTAAAACTGTATATAAAATACAATAAGCACCTACACCAATACAAACATATTAACTGATTTCATTAAAACAAATTTGCATATAATACAAAACAAGTTACCTTCGTGACACGGAACTTGCTACGATTTCTCTAAGAGCCAGTCGATTTTTCAAAATGGCGCCGCGAAGCCATAACGTCTGTGTTCCTGTGCCATTCACTTCGCTCTGGCTGCGAATATGACGCTATTTAACTATATTTGATCTGTCCCAGTATGTCAAGAGAGAAACACACGTTATAAAAGTGATTTATAAATAATTATTCCGAGTGGCTGAGCGATCGGACTCAGAACAATTTACAACCAGTGTGTCAAGTGTGTGAATGCTGCCCGTTTATCGCTGGGAAAAACCGGCAGACTTCCATGTTTTAAATTTTATTATTTTTTTTAAAGGTGCATGATCGTCTGAAAATGTGCATTTTACTTCTGACCTGGTGCTTATAAACCTTTTAAAGTCTAGACTCGAGACTAATAAAGTCTGAGATACTAATGTCATGGCAACGCAAATACAAATTTTATGCGTGTGACGTCACTAGATATTGAGTCTGTACGGGGACATGACGTAGAATAAGCTGATGTGTTCGCCTGAGTTCGATACCCGTCGGTGGACCAATTAGGCTATTTCTCGTTACAGCCAGTGCACCACGACTGGTATATGAAAGGCCCTGGCACGTGTTATTTGTCTTTCGTGATGATGAATGCACAATACCCCTTGCTTCTAACGGGGAAATGTAACATGTTTCCTGTCTAAGACTATTACATAATTGCTAAATGTTTGACATCCAATAACCGGTGATTAGTAAATCAATGTTTTGTAGTGGTTAAACTTTGTGTCTTATAAAGTAAGTTTATTGTTTAGAATATTCGTTTTTGTTTGTAAACTCTGAGTTCTTTGTTGTTCTAATGTCAACAGAAACTCCAGACGGGTTATCGTACCATTAAGAATAATTCTCGATCTACAATACTAGTATTATTTTTACATTCAGCGAGTTCTCAATCGTTCTAACGTTTACAGAAATTCAAGGCATGATATCGTACCATTCCGTCAAATTCTCGATTGGTCGAAGTGCATATCGGTTTAAAAAATATTTAAGATAACACCATGGCACTGCCTTCGTAATAAATAAGACAGTGCACCACAACTGGTATATCAAAGGCCGTAGTATGTACTATCCTGTCTGTGGGATGGTGCATATAAAAGATCCCTTGCTACTAATGAAAAGATGTAGCGGATTTGGTCTCTGTGACTGTCAAAAATGACCATATGTTTGAGATCCAATAGCCGATGATTAATAAATTAATGTGCTCTAGTGGTGTCGTTAAACAAAAAAAACCCTTTCTTTCGTAATAAATAGACTAACAGTATTCGGTTTACAGTATTTGCGGGTTGGAACGACTTCATGCTTAGTGAAATGATTTGTTTAAAATTATCGGCATCGGTGGTGTCGTGGTTAAGCCATCGAACATAAAGCTGTTAGGTACAGGGTTCGCAGCCCGGTACCGGCTCCCACCGAGAGCGAGGTTTAACGACTCAGTGGGTAGGTGTAAGACTACTACACCCTCTTCTCTCTCACTAACCACTAACACCTAAGAACCAATCCACTGTCCTGGACAGACAGCTCAGATAGCTGAGGTGTGTTCCCAGGACAGCGTGCTTTAACTACAAGTGGATATAAGCACGGAAATAAATTGAAATGAAATGAATGAAAATGTTTAAAAATGCAAGTCCCTGCTTCTGCGAGTCTGTGTAGTAATAATATTAAGTAATTTGTGGAGTATCCAACGAATTTACTCAACGGTAATTCAATGGTAACTGACGTTACGTTTTAAGCCAATGTTTTAAATTTCAAATACCTGCATTTTCGTCACTATTGAAACTAATGATCACTTGTTGTTACGTTCATATCAGATGGTCATAAACTACTTAATATTCTAGTAACAACCCCCCCCCCCCCCCCCCCACCCCCCCCCCCAAAAAAAAAAAGCCAACAAAACAAACATAGACCGTGATGACCATTTAAATGACCGTCACTGACGTTACAAAAAGTTAATTTTTGGTAATGTCAGTCACTATTAATTATATGGTCACCAAAACCGCTCATGATGATAGCTTGTTAATTTTAATTGCATCATTACGTAGCTTATGGTCTTCAAATATGGACCTAACAGTAAAACATATTTGGGTACACAAGTAATTAAAATACACGTAGCCTATTTCAAATTCACAATGATCAGTCACCATTTGTTTGTTTGTTTATTAAGCTTAGCGACATCACTAGATCTCATTGATTTATTAATCATCGGCTATTGGATGTCAAACATTTGACTATTTTGACATATGAACCCGCTACCTTTTTCCATTGGTAGTAAGGGATCTTTTATATGCACCATCCTACAGACCGGATAGCACGTGCCACAGCCTTTGATATACCAGTCGTGGTGTTGTAGCGAGAAGGAGAAATAGCCCAATGGACACACCGATGGGGATCAATCTCAAACCGACCGCGCATCAAGCGAGGACATTACCACTAGGCTACGTCCCGTCCCGTTAACAGCAATACACGCAGGAATATAACAGTAACCAAACATACAGGTAATTGAAATTCGCAATTACAGAAAAAACGTTAACGTCATGATCAGTCAGCGTGGATTTGTCGTTATGACTATGTGTTCTGAAATATATTTTACATGATTAGGCGTGGGGAAGAATTACAGTCTCAAGCTAGACGATGCAAGAGGTTTGTGTGTCTTTAAATCCTCAATCAGGATGTAATTAATACTCTAATACCTTCGTCCAGTCCTGAGAAAGATATATGCGATATGATGGGCTTCCTCATTCACAACATACATGGCATCGGACATATATACATGAACTAGGAATCTCCATGGTAACCAACTGTGCTCCACTACTCTATAGGGACGTAGATCAGAGGTACAGCGCTCGCCTGATGCGCGATCGATCGAGGGTCGATTTCCGTCGGTGGAAATGTTTTATTTAACGACGCACTCAACACATTTTATTTACGGTTATATGGCGTCAGATATATGGCTAAGGACCACACAGATATTAAGAGAGGAAACCCGCTGTCGCCACTTTATGGGCTACTCTTTCCGATTAGCAGCAAGGGATCTTTTATATGCACCATCCCACAGACAGGGTAGTACATACCACGGCCTTTGATATACCAGTCGTGAGACGAGAAATAGCCCAATTGGTCCACTGACGGGGATCGATCCCAGACCGACCGCGCATCGAGCGGGCGCTTTACCACTGGGCTCCATCCCGCCCCTATATCCACTGAAGGTTCAGGTACGTCCGTCCTGATCGCCACCTTCGATAAATGTCGGTTGTATCGACCGGGGTAGAAAGGGTGACATTTTAAATAATAAACTGTAAATTGTGTTCTCTATAAATGTAATATTATAACTAAACATCTTACAATGACCGCGAACTCATTATTAACGCTTTAAATTTGCAAATGAAAACCGCATTCTCCTCGAATATACTTTCCTGAGTTTGCTGCAGTTTTTTAAGATGTTATCGACTAACAGAGACTTTTTAACGATTGTAATTACATATCAGAACAGAACAGAACTTTATTTACTCTCATGGCCCCCATTCGGTGGCATCAGAGGAACATAAATAATAATAAACATACAAATTGTCAAGATGATTTCAGAAACATATATACCACGATACAAACAGATGAGCAGCTAAATATTAAAAACAGTTAAAATTACACGTAAGTCAAGAAGCACAAAATTGTTTGTTAATAACTGATATAAACTTACACAATTTTTTAAGAACACTAATACGTTTTGAGCTGAAGAGTTGCTGGAATTTGTATATATTTGGTCTATTTACATAGCATTTGTTAAGATATTTTAATCTTTCTTGTCTAAATGTTTTGCATATAAATAGATAATGAAATTCATCTCCAACAATATTGCTATTACAAAAGCGTACAGTTTCTATTTGTCCACCTCCCAACTGGTAAAAAGTGATTTCAACTCGTAAAAAGTGATTTCAACTCGTAAAAAGTGATTTGAATTTCTAAATCGAAATAATGTTGTGTACATTGTTTTATCCAGAATGTTAAAATATGATTCTAGTTCCAATTTTTCTTTAAATATTCTATAAGTAGTTCCTTTGCTGGTCGTAAAGATGTCATTTCTCCATGTTTGTAGATACTGATCAGACAGTCTTCTCTTCACAACTCTTTTTAACCACTCCACTGATTTAAATGACTGCTGGTCCCAAACGTTATTCAATCCAAGGTGGTAAAATAAATCTCTGATGTTAATTATCCATTTATAATGCGTACGGAATTGAATAAAATCGTAATACATTATTTGGTAAGCCTTTACAGATGGTTTTAGGCTTTTAAGCCGTTAACAGTCGTGACCAAAAGCAAATTATTCTTAGATGTATTTTCAGAGATAGAGGTGTTCTTCCATATTCACCATATAAAATATCAAATATAGTTTTCTGCATAAAATATAAGTGGATGTATATTAAACGTGTTTCTGATCGTTCTAATATTTGTACTAGGTTAAAGTTCATTTTATTTCCTAAAAATTTGTTTTTCGTACGTACGAAATTATTTGAAGACAAAATCCAGTTTGGGCTTCATACAAATATTGAGATGATCAGAAATACATTGAATATACAGATACTGATATTGTAAACAAACAAATATAGTTAATATGTAAGTTTAATCGTAGAAATATTTTATTAGTCGGAAACATCTTACAATGCAGCACACTCAGGAATGTCCCTTTAACATATTCTGACGTAATTTATTCTGATATCTTTTGTAATGTAATAATTGTCTAGTCAGTCTCCATGCAATTATATTTAGAAAACCCGACATTGGTTGTCTCGCTGTACTTTTCCACCGGCTTCGGTGGCGCAGTGGTTAAGCCATCGGACTACAGGCTGGTAGGTGCAGGGTTCGCAGCCCTGTACCGGTTCCAACACACAGGGAGTTCTTAAAGGCTCAATGGGTAGGTGTAAGGCCACTATACCCTCTTCTCTCTCACTAACCACTAACCAACTAACAACTAACCGACCCAGGTAGCGGACCCAGGTAGCGGAGGTGTATACCCAGGACAGCGTGCTTAAACCTAAATTGGATATAAACACGAAAATAAGTAGAAATGAAATGAATGTACTTTTCCGAGGATTCTATCTGCATGTTCTGTGTCCTTATTTGTAAGTATGTAGCAGGTTGTAAACCTATAAACCTGCCAAACGTTTGGTAGAAAATCAATAAAGAGAAACCTTGAGAACATTCTGTGGGCACAAGTGGGACTATATATTATATTAAGTGGGGCGTAACGCAGAAATTGTAGGGCTCTTCTGTTTAGCTCACGATTAAAATAAAAATTATATCATGATTTTTTTTGTTTGTTTTTTTTTTGTTTTTTTAGGATCGCGTTATTTGATTGGTTTGTTGAAGTCACGTAGGTCAGTTTTGAATTTATATCTGTAATGGGTTGAACTTTTATTTGTTTTAACAGTTTTAATTATTTTTTTCTGGACTGATTCTGACAAGTGTAATTCAGTTAGTAAATTGTTGTATGTTGCTATTTACCTTGTTTGTTGGTGCCAAATACCTATTATGTTGTTGTTGGTGTTTTTTTGTTTGTTTGTTTTTGTTTTGTTTTTTTGTTTTTGATTTGTTGTTATTTTTTTTTTTATTGTTTGTATGATTATTGTAGTAGTAGTAGTAGTAGTAATTGTAGTAGTAGTAGTAGTAATAGTGGTGGTATTAGTTGTTGTTGTAGCAGTAGTAGTAGCACCAATAGTAGTAGTAATTGTAGTAGTTACTACTAAGTAGTAGTTGTAGTAGCAGTAGTAGTAGTAGCAGCAGCAACAACAGCAGCAGGAGTAGCGGCAGCAGCAGCAGTAGGAGTAGTAGTAGTAGTAGTAGTAGTAGTAGTAGTAGTAGTAGTAGTAGTAGTAGTAGTAGTAGTAGTAGTAGTAGTAATAGTAGTAGTAGTAGTAGTAGTAGTAGTGGTAGTGGTAGTGTAGGTGTAATAGTGGTGTAGTGGCAGTAGTAGGCAGCAGTAGCAATAGCAGCAGTAGCAGTAGCAGTAGCAGTAGCAGTAGTAGTAGTAGTAGTAGTAGTAGTAGTAGTAGTAGTAGTAGTAGTAGTAGTAGTAGTAGTGATAGTGGTAGTGGTAGTGGTAGTGGTAGTGGCAGTGGCAGCGGCAGCAGTAGCAGTAGCAGTAGTAGTAGCAGTAGTAGTAGTAGAAGTTATGTACGTACGTAGTAGTGGTAGAAGACATAATGATAGTTATATTTTGTATGCATACTTACCTTAATATAAAATAAGATCTCGTCTTTGCTTCAACTCTGGTAATCCAAATCTGTTTTATCTCAGTGTTATTTCATTTTGACAATAATCCATAATCCATATGCCATGTATTTATAATCCTCTTGACTGGGGGTATTTTGCTTTCCTTTTGTCTTTTATTTTGTTTTCTTTTTTACCTAAAAGTTTCTAGTCTCTTATACTAACTAATACGTTGTAATTATACCAATAGTAATATTTACAATAATTGCTAAGGCTGTGGCTTACAGAAATAGTTACATGTTTTATTTAAGTTGGAAAGTTGTCATGGAAATTTTGCAACAAACAGAAAATTACAGGAATTCCAAACTAGTAAGCATTGGATTTATATAACATTTTGTATTTGATTATGTCTACGTATGGTTTTTATAAACTTGGCTTCCTTTTATTATAAAACAAACAATAATATTTTTAATCCATTGTGCCAAAATCTGAAAGTTAAAATATAAGAATATACTTTATCGAAGCAATTGATTATGAATCTTTTAGAAAGTTAAATTTCTGAAGAAAACAAAAGTATTTCAAAGTAAATTAAGCTAAAAGACAAAACGTAAAACATTAAATATTTTTGTAAACTGTTTTCTATATTGATTATGCAAAACTGTTACCCAAACATGAAAGATGTATACGAGATACACTAAAACCACTATAGATGGAACACTTTTTAACAGAACATATCCATCGGTACACCATCCAACATGTATATATATATCCTTTCGTCTTGACTTTGTTTCAACAAGTAACCGCGGCTTACGATTCAATAGCAAAAAGGTGTGAAAACCGTGTCACATTGACAAGCGTTATACATCATCGTCGTTTCGTTTCGCCGCCGGCGATGCCGTTGTAGACTAGACGGTAGAAGGCATGATGACGTTACCCGGTAAATAACGTCGAGGGGAAAGGTTAATGGATGTATTTTCGTTGGAATGATTTAAACGGTACTTCCACGGTTGAAAGATGCGTTGGAAACACAATGGCAAACAATCGAAGCTTTCTTTTGCTGGAATGTCCGGCGATTTGTTCCTCCGCTGACTGTTATGTATGGTTATTGTATTTTTGTTATGTGATGGCTATTGTGTGACCAAGTGCAGTTAATTCAACAACTCCCGCATAATTAGAAGTCGCTGCTTTTCAGAATGCATTTAAAAGGAACATTAAAGTTTGTTTGTAAAGTTTGGTTTTTTTTGGTCTAACGACAACACTAGAGCACATTGCTTTATCAATCATCGGCTACTGGATCACAAACATTCGGTAACTCTTACATATAGTGTTAGGATGTAGCAAGGTTGTTTATTTATATGCACCATCCCACAGAAAGGATAGCACATACCACGGTCTTTGAAACCAGTCGTTGTGTAACAGCAATTTTATCAATTAAAATAACATAGTAAATACATTTTTATTTTCTTGTTTAAAATGTCAGTGTCGTTATAGTGTCGTGTTTCTTGTTATAATGTTGTTTTTTTTCTTAGCCCAAAATGTATTTTACTTCAAAATAAGTCTGTATTAAGAAGTAAAATTAAGTCTAAGCTAATACAAACACAAGGACGCGTTCGATACACAGGGGTGGGACGTAACCCAGTGGTAAAACCGATCGCTTGATGCACGGTTAGTCTACGATCGATCCCCGTTGGTGGACCCATTGGGCTATTTCTCGTTATAGCCAGTGCACCACGACTGGTATATCAAAGACCGTGATATGTTCTATCCTGTCTGTAGGATGATGCATATGAAAGATTCCGTGATACTAATGGAAAAATGTTGCGGGTTTCCTTTCTAAGACTATACATCAAAATTACCATATGTTTGACATCCAATAGCCGAATATTAATAGATCAATATACTCTAGTGGTGTTGTTAAACAAAACGAACTTTAAACAATAAGCTGTATTGAGAATGTAACTTTAGCAGTTAAAAGATTCATAAAGTGGAAATATGTTACTATGTTTACAAACTCACGATAGTCCAGTTAATTTTGGCGCATAAATAATATAATATATGGGTGGCCGTTAGATATCCTTCGGCGTCTTGCAAAGCCGTGTTTGAAACAGTATCAGAAGAACGAACACACGATGAATATATTTCAATGAGTTTTAAAATAATCTGATTTAACGGAAACGACTATTCTTTTACTCCCACATCCTCAAAATGTAGTACAACATATTCTTTTCCAGCTTATGTACGGTGTTTGATCTTGTACGTCATTGTAGACGCCGCAGATCTTACCTATCTGTTGTGTTCATTTCAGTGGACGGTTGAGATCAGATATGAAGGCCGGCACCAGAAAGCAGTCAATCGTGCGTGTTTAAAAGGACCTTCGTAGATACTGGACATAGCCGTATGATACTATAATAGAAGGTTCTTGCAAATGGATGAGTAATGAAAAACAAAACACTGTCAACCGTCTATCATGGGGCCATTGAAATACTACACGAGTGACGTTTTCTATTGAAATCCAGTCGAGGTGGGAGTAAATGTACATTTCTTTTCCCCACAGAAACAATTATGGTAGCTCGTGTTTTATCAGTCATGAAACACTAGATGACAATTGTATATAGTACAATACAAATGGTGAGATTGCTTGAAATAAACCAATATATGAACCAAATGATTGTTTGTGTCCTGTTTTCTGCTTTTTCTTCTTCTTTTTTTTCTTTCTTTCCTTTTGGTGGGTGTGACGGTACATGCTCTTAATTTCTTTTCGCCTGTGGCGACATTAATTGTTTTAGAGGGCCGTGTGCAGTTCCAACGTCACTTAGCCCAGGTGGGCACCTTGTTACGTAATACCTTCGCGCGACCGTGCATCCCAATATGCACTTAGTCCAGCTGTGGAGGCCATGTGGCCAGTAGTTACGTAATACCTCTGCGAGTGCGGTTTCGACGACCGTGATTTTGGCGACTGGCGACAGAATGTCTGGTCATCTAGGAAAATATACCGACTCTGGGAGAGGTGGAAATATCAGATGATAGGTGAGGTACCGCGTTGTGCCCCCAGGCGATATTCGCTGTCTCTGGAGAGTTTTGAATAAATAGCTAGGATTTTAGAGATATCGGGAAACATAGGAAGGCTTCCAGGGATCGCTGTGCGTCCGGACTAGTAAATAATTGTATTTCTGCTCTGTGTATAACCTTGATGTGATTGATGTGACTTTAAATATTTTAATACTGTATTATACCAATATTATTTAGACGGTGCTGCCGGTCATCTGACGCAGTAAACTGTAGGCTCGCTGTCTAAATAAATATATAAAGCTTATCCAGTCATCCTAGAGGACCTAGGTAAACTGTAGGTTATTGTCTTTATTGTGATAGGTACCAGTATTAATTTTGTGTTACAAGGTTACTGAATGAGTAGTTAAGGGTTAATTAAAAATTAACCAGTTAGGAATAGAGTTGTAATTCCTTTATTAATTAAGTTCTCCTGGAAGCGTTTCTCAATTATCACACGTTATTGAACGAGTAGTAATGGTTAATTAAAAATTAACCAGTTAGGAATAGAGTTGTAATTCCTTTATTAATTAAGTTCTCCTGGCAGCCATTTCTCAATTATCACACGTGTGGGTGTTGTGTCACGGTGAAGTGATTAGCATACTGTGTAAACTAGACACCTAGAGATGAACTAATTAAGTGATCAGTTCTGGGTTGTTATTATTTGTTGTTGTTAATTAACTACTGCGGCAGTACATTGGTCTGCGTAGGTTAATACAGATTCCAAAGTGTATTGTGTTTTTGTTGTGTTTTCTAGTGAACTAAGCGTGCTATAATAATATATACTTTATATAAGATCTTATCTCTGATCATACCTAGACGAGCCAGCGGGTATAACTGCCTGTTACAGAGAGATCTAATAGATATACAGTTAGGAGAGATATTTGGACAATCGTGTTGCATTCAGTTACGGGTATTATAGGATCCCCGTGACAGTGGGGGTGCATGTTTTTAGGAGTGTTTTTTTTTTGTTGGTTGGTTTGTTTATTTTCCCGATTATATATTCCTCTTTTATTGATGGTAGCAAAGATACGAAATGGGATTAATTTGAAATATAACACGTATTTTGTTTCAAAGCAGTGATCTTAAAAGCGTCTATTTTGGCATGCTATAAAAGATCATATATTTAATAAAAGTGTACGTGTGCTTGTGTGCAGGTACTTATATTTATAGCCAGCCATGAGCACACAGCGCAGGTAATAAAAGTCGGTTTTAGTCCCTACATAAACCTAGATGTTAGATAACGGGACTGTCTTGGAGTTGCTGCCAACCCCAGCACGCTACCGACCCTCATCGCTTGAACTTGTCAGCGCGGGCCGTTCCTCCTCCCACCCACCCCAAACCCTTTACTGTCCTGGACGGAGGAGCCGGCATAACTCGACACCTGTGCCCATGATAGATGTGCACTACAAAAGCTTGTTCTGAATATGCCCCTTCTCTCAAAGAAACGATAATAATAAGTTTGACGCCCTGTAGGTTATATACCGCATAATCACATCCCATAGACAACAATAGTAATATATGTGGCTTAAAATCCTGCCTGCAGCATATCAATCGACATAAACACCATGAATATAAATACTATCACCCCTCACCCTCAAGGTAAATCAGTAAAACATTGGGGGTCATGCTGTTCATTTCAGAGATAACGGGTGGCGTCTATGACTACCCTAGTTCCGCACTAAATGTGAGTACTGTTTTTTTTACAGGTACCTCATACAATATGTCATGTTTCAAGCAGCACAAGGCTACTTGACACAGTGGTACTAGAAGAATAAAATTACATAATTTTTTTGCCCAGATAAAACTAATTATTTTTTACAACAAACACACTCACATTTATTACCAATCACAGGACTTGTGGTATTAACTGCTCTATCAAATGTTCGGTGCACGTTGGTTTAGATGTCTGCCTTGGGCAGAGATACCATTTTAAAGGGACAGACCCTAGTGTTTAAAAACAAATGTATATTTTTCACCTTGACCCTAGTTTTAACCCGTAAAACTGGACACTAAGTTTGGTTAATATAAATACCTGTAACAAATTTGGATACAACAGAGTGAAACAAGAGTCTGTCACATTGAAATACCCTTAAAAAATAGATAAAACGCGACTTCATAACCATTAAATCTCAGACGCACGTGCGGTTTTAAAAATACAAAAAATGCATTTTGTGGTGTTAGAAACGGTGGGATGACCAGAAACACTTCGGTTGTACGGAAATGGATAATCTAAACAATAAAATATAAGTAATGTTTGATTTCAGTAGATCGTAAACGACTCTAATAGTGGAACAAAAATTAATATGCTTTAGTGTTTAAAAACTAGGGTCTGTCCCTTTAACTGTTAACAGGTGGTTGTTGTTGTTTTTTGTCAGACTGTGATGTCTGCGTGTATATAAATACTTAATACTGTATAATAAGCTCACAACTGTGTGCATGCATACAAGGCGTCAGCTGAGCGAAGTAAATTAAATGAGCGGACAGATGCACAGAACTAAACGTAGATGGCGTTAGTCATTGGGTGGTCAATGACGTCACGTTAATATCTTTAGTTCAGAAGAATAAGTTTCATCTTTCAAACGACACTCAGATGAATTTTACTGGCCGATTTTAAATATTTGGGTTTGGATATCAAATAATATTTTATAGCTATCCATAGGGGAAAACATACAATAAGATGGGAACAAATTAAAATAAAGAAACCAAACAAACAAAAGAAACAAACTAATGAACAAACAAGAGACAGAACACAAGCAAAGAGAAAACAAGTTAAGTTAAAGTTTGTTTTGTTTAACGACACTACTAGAGCACTTTGATTAATTAATCATCGGCTATTGGATGTCAAACATTTGGTAATTGTGACTCGTAGTCATGAGAGGAAACCCGCTACATTTGTCCTAATGCAGCAAGGGCTCTTTTATATGCACTTTCCCACAGACAGGAAAACACATACCACGGCCTTTGACCAGTTGTGGTGAACTAGTTGGAATGAGACAAAAATCCAATCAGTTAAATGGATCCACCGAGCTGGTTCGATCTTGCGACACAAACACCTCAAGCGAGTACTCGACCGACTGAACTAAATTCAGCCTCGCAAAAAAGAAAACCCAGCATAGACATAAACGTTTAAGCACACACAACAATAAAAATTAAAATAAACAAAACAAAACTAAATGGAAGGAAATGATAGACGTATCTCTTTAACGACAACGCAGCGCATTTTAAACTATAGTTATTAGGAGGAAACCCGTTTCCGCCACAAATATTATTGCTATCGAATAAACAACAAGATGGTTTTTATTCTCGCTACATCCAGTGCACCACGACTGGTATATGAAAGGCCATGGTATGTGCTATTTTGTCAATGGGATGGTGCATGTAAAAGATCCCTTGCTACTAGTGAATACATTTAGCGGACTTCCTTTCTAAAACTGTATGTCAAAATTACCATATGTTCGACAATTCAATACCCGATGATTAATAAATCAATGTGCTCTAGTGGTGTAAGCAAAACAAACTTTAATGTATATCTTTTGTAATTATGATTTTTTAAGATGTAAAATAGAACGTACCACAGCGTTTGGTGTACTAGCCCGATTGGTAGGCAGATCTTGCGCAATATTGATATAAATTGTTCTTTGACGTGAGGAGGGCTAGACGGACATTTGGACATTTGGACACTTATCAATGGTCTCTAACAGTCAGAGAACAAACTATATCAATATTGCGCAATCTCTGCCTACTAAACGGTCCTGCGTCTCATGCATCTCAAATTAGAAAGTTGTCTTGTTAACCGATACCACTAGAGCATGTTGATTTATTAACCAACGTCCATTGCATGTCACACAATAGATAATTGTGACACGTAGTCTTCAGAGGAAACCTGTTACATTTAATCATTAACAGCAAGAAATTGTTTCTAAACCTTTCCCACGGGCAGGGCAGCACATACCACGACCTTTGGTCTAATCCTCAGGCGCTCTTCCACTGCTGTCTGCATTCTGCCACAAAAATAACTGACTAATTGTAATGTCTCTGAGTATTAAACAGTTTTAGATTACGTATGTGTTTAATTACTGTTTTAATACGTTAAATTTGTTTTGTTTTTCAGTTAGGAAAGAACAATGTAGCGAAACGTTAACTATTAAATAAGTCTCGGTTCTTTCAGTAAACACTTTTCGGAATGGAATCCATAAAGTCCTGTCATACAGGTAACTTTCCGAACGTGTTATAACACACATACTGGTGAGTACCAATAAATTATAAAGATTATAGCTATATTGCAAGATCCATCAAGAGCGGATAGATATTATGGGTTGCATCGTACGCTTCCGGTGACAGATCTAATCTATACGGAGCAACAACTGCTATTCTGCTTGGAATTACTGCTAACATATTTTATTTACTGATAAATAAATGTACGTCTAGAGCAGATTGACTATTGGATATCAAATAGTTGGCAACCTTCTGACGTGTAGTCTCAGAGGAAGTCCGCTACATTTGTTTTTCCATTAGCAGCAAATGACCTTTAGTATGTACTTTCCCACAGACAGGACATCACATACCATTGACTTTGATATACCATTTGTTGAACACTGTCGCGTACGGTGGAAAACCGAATCGTAAAATGGACCCATCTAACGTGTTTCATTTCTCTACTGACCGAATACGATTCCGCCCCAAACATATGTCGAAACGAAAATTGCATATAAAATAATTTATTGTTGTAATTTAGAATGTCTTTCATATGAGTCAGCGGCGGCGTGGTAGGCTGGTGGGTTAAGAGGTTGGCGGACCTCCCTGTATATGCCTGACCATGTCTATACTTGTTTAATGTCTTGCCACTCCTATCCCTCAACTAACCCGGAAGAATTCATGTGGGCGCACATGCAGTGTTTGTATATATACAGTAATGGTGATCAGTGCCGTAGCGATGGGTGGGGCGGGGGGGGGGGGGGGGGTGCGTCTCCTCCAATCAAACTTGTTTGTGTTTGTTTTTACTATATTAAATTTTATAAAATCATACATACATACATACATACACACACACATATACATACATACATACATACACACACACACACACACACACATACATACATACATACATACATACATACATACATACACACATATACATACATACACACACACATTCACACACATACGTGCATATATATACACACATACATACATGCATACATAGTTTGTGTTCCTACCCCCCCCCCCCCCCACACACACACACACACACACACATATAACATCCTGGCTACGCCAGTGTTGCAGATCTCCTGAATGTTTCTGGATGCCGAGGCTATATTTTATTTCCTAATACATATTCCGTACGTACGAAAATAAAATAAATATATTTTAGGATGTAAACTGGAGTGTTAGCTCCTGCAGCTACTGGACGTCCAGAAACAGTTTACAGACACTGATATTCTAAAAAAACAAGATACATTTGACGTGTTATTACGGACGGGGCGTAGCTCAGTGGTAAAGCGCTCCCTTGATGCGCGGTCAGTTTGGGATCGATATCCGTCTGTGGACCCATCGGGTTATATCTCGTTCCAGCCAGTACACCGCAATTAGTATACCAAAGGTCGCGGTGTGTGCTATCCTGTATGTAGGATGATGCATATAAAAGATCATTTGCTACTAATGGGGGAAAACAATGTAGCGGTTTTCCTCTCTAAGATGGGGCGGGACGTAGTCCAGTGATAAAGCGCTCGCTTGTTGCGCGGTCGGTTTGTGATCGATCCCCGTCTGTGATCCCACTGGGCTATTCCTCATTCCACGACTGGTATATCAAATGCCGTGGTATGTGCTATCATGTCTGGAGAAAAAGGTAACGACTTTCCTCTCTAAGACTATATGTACACATTACCAAATGTTTGACATTCACTAGCCGAAGATTAATAACAAAAACAAATTTTAACTTTAATTTTGACGTTTAATTGCAGGCAGAAGCAAGTAGACACTCGAGTGGCGGACGCATGTAGACATTCGGGTGGGGTGGGGTGGAACTAACTGAGATCGAAGGCGCAAAGCGCTCGAGTTTCTAGGGGGATCGGAGGTATGCCTTAAATTTTACTACCAATAATATTTTTGATTCAGAATTATTGTGGGGCTAGAGCCCCCAACCCCCCCCCCCCCCCCCACACACACACACACACCCCCACACCCTGCTCCGCCGTACTTGTTAGACAGGCTCTGTTAAACAGATATATCTTACACCGTCAGCAAACTCACGATAGTCCTTTGAAAGGTTTCCAATGGTGTTCAAAACGGAGATAGACCATTCGATTGGATTCGGTATCTTCGGTTTGGCCACACCGAGTACAACTAGCTGTTGGTCAAGCACATCTTTGGAACTTGGTTCAGGCTCGGAGCAACAGGGAGGAGTAGTGGGGGAGGCTGTGCGCCACCTCCCCACTGGAAGACAAAACCGAGATAGACCATTCGATTGGATTCGGTATCTTCGGTCTGGCCACACCGACTACAACTAGCTGTTGGTCAAGCACATCTTTGGAACTTGGTTCAGGCTCGGAGCAACAGGGAGGAGTAGTGGGGGAGGCTGTGCGCCACCTCCCCACTGGAAGACAAAAATGTACATTTTGCTGATCCAATAAAGGTAATAGATATATCTTGTGCCGCCCCTCCAACCCCATTCCACCACACACCCCCACACACCCAAAGATGTAACACCCCCACTAGAGGTTGTGCCACAGCTACCCACCCAAACCAGAAATCGTTCCTACTGGCCGGTAGTCACACCGAGGCCGTTGGAAACCTTGACCCTAATAATTCTGTCGAGAATGGTCGTGATGGCTAACTGATACTTAATTTTCAATTGTATACATTGCATCTATTTTCACTTTTCACACTTACCCTATTTTATTCTGCGACCGGCAAATCGACTCATGCATTGTAGCAATTTTGCCACTGTTCGTCTCCACTCAACACATGGCCATTAATATAGAATGTCTTCGCTGACAAACAGGATAGGAATATTAGTTTAATGACACGTCAATACATAGAGAGAGAGAGAGAGAGAGAGAGAGAGAGAGAGAGAGAGAGAGAGAGAGAGAGAGAGAGAGAGAGAGAGAGAGAGAGAGAGAGAGAGAGATAGAGAGAGAAGGAGCGATAGACAGAGAGATAGAGAGAGAAGGAGAGAGAGAGAGAGAGAGAGAGAGAGAGAGAGAGAGAGAGAGAGAGACAGACAGACAGACAGACAGACAGACAGACAGGACACAGATAAAGAGAGAGAGAGAGAGAGAGAGAGAGAGAGAGAGAGAGCGAGAGGGAGAGATTAGGGTATTCAAGAGGTTGCGAAAGATAGAGAGAAAGAGAGGGAGAGACATAGACAGAGAGATAGACATAGACATAGACAGAGAGAGACATATACAGAGAGAGAGAGATATGAGGGGTATTCAAGAGGTTGCGAGAGAGAGAGAGAGATAGAGAGAGAGAGAGAGAGAGAGAGAGAGAGAGAGAGAGAGAGAGAGAGAGAGACATAGACAGAGAGATAGACATATACATAGACAGAGAGATAGACATATACATAGACAGAGAGAGACATACAGAGAGAGAGAGAGAGAGAGAGAGAGAGAGAGAGAGAGAGAGGGGGGGAGAGAGAGACATAGACAGAGAGATAGACATAGACATAGACAGAGAGAGACATAGAGAGAGAGAGAGAGAGAGAGAGAGAGAGAGAGAGAGAGAGAGAGAGAGAGAGAGAGAGAGAGAGAGAGGTGAGGGGTATTCAAGAGGTTGCGACAGATAGAGAGAAAGAGAGATCGACCAAACGATAAGCAAAGACAAAGAGAGAAAGAAAAGAGATGAAAATTATAGAGAAGCCAATGTAGCCACACAACCCCCCCCCCCCCGACCCCCCCCCCCCCCCCCCACACACACACACACTTCCAAAAAATCAATAATGAGTCTGTTATAGCGCTCGGTTGATGCGCGGTCGGACTACGATCGATCCCCGACGGTGCGTCCATTATGCTATATCTCGTTCAAGCCAGTGCTCCACGACTGGTACATCAAAGACCGTGGTATGTGCTATCCTGTCTGTGAGATGATGTGGACGTATAGCGGGTTTCCTCTATAAGAACGTATGTAAAAATTACCAAATGTTTGACACCCAATAGCCGATGATTAAAATAATAAATGTGATCTAGTGGTGTCTTTAAACAAAAAACAAAGTTTCTTTTTAACCATTAGATCAGACTGTCGCTTCCAAGTCTGAATTCATAAAGTCGTATTTGCGCACAAGACCGTTGTCAAGAGATGTATCGGCAGTTGTGATGTCATACTGACATGAATTACTATCAAAGTTGTGATAATACCAAGCCCAGCATATTTTGACTTAAAGGGACATTCCTGAGTTTGCTGCAATTTTTAACATGTTATCGACTAACAGAGACCTTTTAACGATTGTAATTACATATCAGATATATTTTTCTGCATAAAGTATTAGTGGCTGTATATTAAACGTGTTTTGGTCGTTATAATATTTGTACTTAGTTAAATTTCATTTTATTTCCTAAAAATATGTTTTTCGTACGTACGAAATTATTTCAAGAAAAAATTCAGTTTAGATTTCTTGCAAATATTAAGACGACCAGAAAAACATTGAATATACAGACATTGATATTCTAAATAAGAAAATATATTTAATATGTAAATGTAATCATAGAACTATTTTATTAGTCAAAACATCTTACAATGCAGCAAACTCAGGAATGTCCCTTTAACAGAAATGGCTGTCACCAGCAGAGTTTGTTGTACATTGCCATTTGAAAGTAAATAAACCAATAGTTTTCTTAATATAATATATACTGGCAGCAAATAATTTTTCTTTGTATAATATATGTAATAAAATATGTTTTAGTTAATGTTTGAAAATCATGCATTGTCGTAATAATAGTATATAGGTTGCTGGACGCGTTTTAGAATTTTAAATATACTAACCTTATAGTTATTGTGTTTGGCGAATTGTGTCCATTTTAATGCCAGGCCGATATAGGAATGCCTTTGTGAAATTTCGATGTGGTGTAGCTCCTATTCGGTTAGTGGCCGGCCGATATGAGAATATGCCGGTGGATCAACGATTCTGTCCTATGCCTATATGTCATAATCAATCTGTTGACGATGGAATTAATGTTTTACAAAACTGTCCCTTATATGAGTTTTAATTTGTATCAACATGCTGAGTTATGTTGTAAAATGTTTATGTTGTTACATGATTTAGAAAAGGTATGTGTTTTAATGTCAGAGTATAACCTTGCATTTGTAACAGCCAAAACAGGGTGGGGTTTTTTTTGGTATTTAACAAGGTCGTAGAGGCTTTTTATATACATAATAGTGTGACCATTATTTTAATTGTACATACATGTATTATTTAACTATACTGTCTTATGTGGAATGGCTTATGTGCTTTTATGAGTTTTAGTTTGAAAATGTATGATATACATAAGTTGAGACGTTAATAAATTATCTGTATGTCTGTCTATCTGTATGTCTGTCTATCCGTATGTCTGTCTATCTGTATGTATGTCTATCTGTATGTCTGTCTATCTGTATGTCTGTTTATCTGTATGTCTGTTTATAAGTTTTTATCCAACTGTTTCCTATCCGTTGCCTTCTTTGATTGCCATCCCATTTGTTTACGATCTGTCATCTCCTGCGATATGAGCATTGCCAATGTATACTGACCGGTTTTTGTGGAGTGGAACCATTTTGGTTTGATGAGGAAAGATATACTTGATACATTCTCGTCCCAAATTGTAATATTGATATCTTTGTGGCACAGCTTTTTACATTGTGTTTTGATGTTGATCATTAATTCCTTTATACGACACATTTATAATAAAAATGTATTGCACTCTTGCTGTTTGAGAAATGTCGGAGTTCGAGGGTCAGGGTGTGGTTTGACACGACACCACTAGAGCACATTATTAATTAATCATCGGCTATTGGATGTCAAATATTTGGTAATTCTGACTCGTAGTCATCAGAGGAAACTCGCAACAGTTATCTAATGCAGTAAAACATAATCTTTTATATGCACTTTCCCACAAACAGGAAAGCACATACCACGGCTTTTGACCAGTTGTAGTGCACTGGTTGGAACGAGAGAAAAAAATCACCCACCCCGAAACAAGCTCCTAAGCTACGTATAAATGTTACTATCTACCATCATGTGATAATTTCAAAACTAATCCTGATGATAATTTCGAACATGTCTGCTCATAAACGTTTGTATGAAATTTCCCAAACAGAATTGAATCAAATGGACTAAACAAATTGTCTACCAAAACTCTTAACTCTGGGACAAATGTCAGGCAAGTCAACGAGAAAGCGGTCCCCATAAAGACCGTGAAAACCAACAAATTACTGAGCAGGACAGCGTACCGCAATCATTGGGTGTTTTCCGTTGATTACATTGTCGCCGTTATTTAGTCAATTCATCTCGCCAAATTGAGGCCTCGACCTTAAATACCACACTAGAGAATTAGTGGACATAAATTTATGGGGAGACGGCCCGTGGCCTACAGATTTAGGAGTCCTGTGTCCTAGGATGTCACTTAAACCTCGTGAACTCTGGGAGGTTTTCACTATCGCCTTGGTCAATCGGACATCTTAAACACCCGTCATTGATTTTGGTTTGCGTCTTTGAATGACCGTCACATTTCACAAACCGAACTTGGGTAAAGTTACCAATAGTATATACCATCAAAATATGTTGTTTTGGGTTGTGATCTAGATGTGTCGTTAAAAAAAACAAATTTTCTTTATTGTAAAATAATAAAATAGTTTTGTTGTGATTATTTTTGTCATTCTGCAGATGATCATGATATTTTTCAGACTCCTTTACTAAGAACTTTAATGTACTCCCCAACATGATAAACATTTATTTAAAGTCACATGTTTTAAGGTATTCGAAATATATCATTGTATACATCCATAAACAATTTTGCAACATTTTCATCGTATTTATTTTTGTTTTCTCTCTGGAGAAAAAAATAGTGTAGAACCTAATTTGCAATACGGCAAATAAAAAATGCTACGCATATACTCAAATTAGCATTACATACATGTCAACAATTAACAAAATTCAGTGGTTGTTTTATTACCCTGCGAAATTATTGTTAAAATTGCACTATACATATCACCCGTCGCCATGGTTTGGAGTCAAAAGTTCCAAACTTTTCAAATTATAAGTTACACATATCAATGGAACAAACACTAATTCCGCTTCAAATTGGTACTAAATGTATACAAGTTAGATATTATTATGCTATAGAGTTATTAAATTTAATATTTTTAGAAATGACATAAATTTATATTTTATAGTAAACAAGTGAAAATGACTATAAACTTCTTAACAATTTCCACGCTATGTGTGGGGCCTAAGAATATATTATATTTCCTAAATGTTGTAGTTTTTACCTTCAGCATTTCTGCTTTCCTTTGTGTATTTCCTTTATTTCCGAAACGAAATATAGTTTGCCAGTAATAAATACGAAGCGGATAAGACACTCCTGCCTACTCTACTAAGCTCTATTCTGTACAATATCTTTAACAACAGTATCAAACGCTCATGACTTTACAATTCGATTTCATTATACTTAAAACGCTTAAACTGAGGAAAGAAAACTATCATTGTCTACAAAACGATATTAGAAAAGAGATAGGAACATAAAACGAAGAAAGGAAGGTCATAAAGGTGCACGTGCACGCGATCATTTGGATTTGTTATCCCATTTGAAATTGTAAAGAACAATAAAGTGTTTGTCTTTTCTTTTCGATCGTGAGGTGTTTAATGTTTTTGGGTGTGTGGAAATATAACATACAAATCTGCACGACAAAACCTTAGTCTGCAAAATGCAGAGTCGAATGAGCAATAATTGGCAACCTAGTTAGGGTGTATTCGAAATTTCGTACCTCTGTATCCGCTATCTGAAAATTATAATGTCCCAGTCGCTGTCTCTCTCTCTCTCTCTCTCTCTCTCTCTCTCTCTCTCTCTCTCTCTCTCTCTCTCTCTCTCTCTCTCTCTCTCTCTCTCTCTCTCTCTCTCTCTCTCTCTCTCTCTCTCTCCGTCTCTCTCTCTCTCTCTCTCCGACGCCTCTCCCCTCCCCTCTGCTCTCTCCCTCTCTCTCTCTCTCTATCCCCCTTTTTTTCACTGCATCACCGTCTCTCAGCGTCTCTCTGTTTACACATATCTATATATATATATATATATATATGTGTGTGTGTGTGTGTGTGTGTGTGTGTGTGTGTGTGTATGTGTCTCTCCGTCTCTCCCCACTCTCTGTCTTCTGTCTCCGAATCCCCAGTCCATGCTCTCCTCGCCGTGCGTACTCATCTGTCTCTTTCTTTCTCTTCTGTCTGTCTCTTTCTTTTCTCTGTCTATGTCTCTTTCTCTCTCTCTCTCTCTCTCTCTCTCTCTCTCTCTCTCTCTCTCTCTCTCTCTCTCTCTCTCTCTCTCTCTCTCTCTCTCTCTCTCTCTCTCTCTCTCTCTCTCTCTCTCTCACATCTTTTTCTCTCGATTAGGTTGGGGTGTTTTTGTTCTCTCTGTCTAATAAGTTCTCTTTCACCAACGTCTAAAAATGTAGCCTGTGGTATTTCAATTGCATATCAACAGTTTAAAACAGTTATATCAAATTGGATACGCTCTAGCTGAGGCACTGGAGACATCTTATAGACAGAAAGCGTGGAACACGTCTTAACTGTTTATATTTTAAAGGGACGAAGCAGGCTCCTGTGCTGGGGTAGGCTTTTTTAGGGGTCGAAACATATTCATTTGTTCTCAATATATTTTCCGGGGAAGCTTTAACTTCGGTCTCAAAAGTAGAGACCCCACCCCCGCTAAAATCCCCACGCAGGCGTGTTTCCTTTTGTTGCAGCTCTAAAGGTAGTATGAAACCAAATAACGTCCGTCTTTTGATAGAGCAGTTAATACAAGTCCTGAGATTGCTGACAAATGTGAGTGTGTTAGTTTTAAAAAATAGTTTCCTCATGGCAAAAAAATAAAATAAATAAAAAGTAAATCCGACGCCATATAACCGTAAATAAAATGTGTTGAGTGCGTCGTTAAATGGACATTCCTGAGTTTGCTGCATTGTAAGATGTTTCCGACAAAAAAAATATTTTTACGATTAAGCTTACATATTAAATATATTTTCTTGTTTAGAATATCAGTGTCTCTATATTCAATGGGTTTCTGGTCGTCTTAATATTTGTAAGAAGCCCAAACTGGATTTTGTCTTCAAATAATTTTGTACGTACGAACAAATTATATTTTAGAAAATGAAATGAAATTTAATCTAGTACAAATATTAGAACGACCAGAAACACGTTTAATATACAGCCACTAATATTTTATGCAGAAAACATCTATTTGACATGTAATTACAATCGTTATAAAGTTTTTGTTAATCGATAACATCTTTAAAATTGCAGGAAACTTAGGAATGTCCCTTTAAATAAACCATTTCCTTCCTTCCTCTGGGCAAAAAATGTATACAATTTTATTTCATCTAGTACCACTGTGTCAAGTAGCACTGCGTTTGAAACATGTATGGGGTACCTGTATAAAAAGTACTAAAAGTTTGTGCAGAACTAGAGTAGTCATAGACGCTACCCGTTATCTTTGAAATAACTAGATTCACCTTCATTTTTCTGATTCACTTTAAGGGTGATGGGTGCTAGTATTCATGTTACTATGTTACATGTTACTATTGTCGTCTGTGGGGTATAAGGTGACTCGATGAAGACCAGTGGCGGATCCATAAAAATCCATTTGGGGGGGGGGGCTCCAGTGACATGAGGTGGAATGCCAAGGGAATTGTGGGGTAGGTCTGGAGGGGGATCGTACACAAATTAAAATTAATATATAATAAAATTATAACTATCTCAAAATTTAGGTGGGGGGGGGGGGGCTGAGCCCCACTAGATCTGCCTCTGAAGACCAATCGTCTCTTCTGAACTCACAATTGCTCTTCAATATTGTTTATTTAGCAATTCGCTTTATTCGTCGAAACAACATATCCGCCCAAACAAGCTCTAGAACTATTCATTAAATGTTTACAACTTGCAGACTGCACGTGGCCACACTTCCTCTCCGTGTAACTTCCGCCTGTCTCTCATGCGCACTTCATAATGATCACTATATACAAATTTTGAAACGAGACAACTAACATGTCATGTTTGAAATATTGACGTAGCAAAGTGACCTGTCATTAATCGTCACGTGCACTGGTCGCGGTGACCACTGGTCAGCAATATGTGGCCATCTGGACTGTCCATCGTGCCTTGAACATTGCAAGACCATCGAGAGACCATCTGAGATGAAGGAGGGAGTGAGGGAATGGGAAATTGATGACGTTAGATGACCCGATTACGTGGGGGAGTGAATTAGTTTTCCATTAGACTGGCCAGCGCGCGTTGTTTACTCAAGACAATTCTGTAAGTTATGGTCATTCGACTGGTCTTCGCAGCTCCGTGGTGGCGGAGCGCCTGAGAGACGTGTGATGCGTAGCAGAGCCATTCGCACACGATGGTGTTTTGAATATTTTTTTCCCGACCCAACAACAACCGTGGTACCCAGTCCTTTGTATTTTTGGTTGTTTTCTTTTTCTTTTTTCCACTCCCATATTCATTTATTTATTATTAATATTTTTTTTATTAATTTTTTTTTATTATTATTATTTTTTATTTATTTATTTATTTATTTATTTATTTATTTATTTATTTATTTATTCATTATTTATTTATTTATTTATTTATTTATTTACATATATATTTATTTTATTTTATTTATTCGTTCGTTCGTTCGTCAGTTTGTTTGTTTGTTAATTCCTATAGAAGTAGTCTTTGATATGGAAGTCGTTTTCTTCTCCAAGTGGTAAAGCGCTTGTTTGATGCGTGGTCGGTCTAGGATCAATCCCCGTCGATGGGCCAATTGGGCTAGGTTTCGTCCAAGCTTGTGCACCACGGCTGTGATGTGCTATCCTGTCTGTGGGATGGTGCATATAAAACATCCCTTGCTACTAACGGAGAGAAAAAAAGCTGGTTTCCTCTCTAAAACTATATGTAAGAATTACCATATGCTTGACATCCAACAGCCGATGATTAATAAATCAATGTGCTCTTGTTGTGTCGTAAAATAAAACGAATGTTTTTTCTTTCTTTCTTTATGTCTGTCCTACTACTTTCTTTCATTCATTCATTGCTCTCTCTCTCTCTCTCTCTCTCTCTCTCTCTCTGTTTGTCTGTCTGTCTATCTATATCCGTCTTTCCCTCTCTGTCTGTCTGTCTGTCTGTCTCTGTCTCTGTCTCTCTCTCTCTCTCTCTCTCTCTCTCTCTCTCTCTCTCTCTCTCTCTCTCTCTCTCTCTCTCTCTCTCTCTCTCTCTCTCTCTCTCTCTCTCTCTCTCTCTCGTGTGACTCCCTTTCTTTCTTTTTAAGTCATAATCAAAATTCACGTCCGTGAAATTGACGTTTTGCCTGGTTCCTTCTGAATGTTTCTAACCAATAAATCGCATATTCGCCCTATTTCGCATATCGGAATAATAGAACTTGTCAAAACGGCCGTAAATCGTCAAGTCTCGGATGTTCACACATTAGCAACTGAAAGCAACCATGAATGTTTTCCCTTTGATCTCGCCGACTGTGAAATGCCGCGCGAGAGAAAGTGTGTTGGCTTCACGGCACCGCACCAAACCGCTTGCCGTGACGTCACAACGGTACTGAAAACCGAAAGCCGTGGAAAACGATTCATTAACATCCACTTATTCGTCCGTTTGATATCTGTAAGCGAAATATAACTTGCAGAAAGTATGTTGTCAAAGACAAATATAGTCACTGCTTCTAGCTACATTGCTATGTTATATGAATCATAGACAAATAATTCTTATTTAACGTTTAAATGATTTTTTAAATGTCTTTTATACACCACCAAACTGGTATTCATTTATTTATTTATTTATTTATTTATTTATTATATTTATTTATTTATTTATTTATTTATTTATTTATTTTATTTATTCATTCATTCATTTATTAAACACATTATTTATTTATTTATTTATTTATTCATTCATTTGCTAATTGTTGCTTTTTCATTCTTGCATTCGTTTATTCATCGATTCATTGATTCATTTGTTCATCCATTCGATCATTCATTTCAAATGTAATCACTATCACCATTATTAATAATATTCGTGCAAATAAGTCATATCCACCACCACCCCTTTATTTTTATAAATTGTTCTGGTTCTTGTGCGAATATTTCTTTTTTTTACACGAGGGAGAGACGTAACCCAGTGGTAAAGCGCTCGCGTAACGCGCGGTCGGTTTCCGATTCATCTCCGTCGATGGGCTCATTTGGCTCTTTCACGTTCCAGTGCACCACGACTAATATATCAGCGGTCGTGGTATGTGCTATCCTGTCTGTTAGAAAGTGCATAATAAAGATCCCTTGCTGCATTAGAAAAAAAACGTAGCAGCTTTCCTCCAGTGACTACGTGTCAGAATTATCCAATGTTTGACATCCAGTAGCCGATGTTTAATAAATGAATTTGCTCTAGTGGTGTCGTTAAACAAAACAATTTTTCTTTTTTACACGATATGAAACAAAAAGTACGCCACGTTCATGTCCGTTAAATATTTTACAACTTGTTAAAAATCTAGTAGCTAAAACACTTTCGCTCGTCAGAAATGTCTAGTAACAACTTGATGAAAAACTAATGCCAGCGTCAGTCTGTCAACAGTCACGACGAAGTTGACCAACTTGCGACCTATGACGGGTGCCGTCAGATTAACAACTAATGTGGTTATACGACGAGAATCGAATTGTATGAGCACTCAAACTACCAACTGGACAGTCGTAGAAGTCGTGACAACGGGAAGTTAACCAACTTTGTGCTGGGAGTTGGTAGTCTGATCGTATCATCAGAGTAGCTAATTATAGGTCCAGACTACTAACTGTCACGACGGAGTTGGCCAATCCGCCGCTCTCACGACTCTACGACTGTCCAATCGCTAGTCTGAGCGCTCTTGCAACTCGATTCTCGTCGTATACAACTCCTACGACTGTCCAATCGCTAGTCTGAGCACTCTTACAACTCGATTCACGTCGTATACAACTCCTACGACTGTCCAGTCGCTAGTCTGAGCACTCTTACAACTCGATTCTCGTCGTATACAACTCCTACGACTGTCCAGTCGCTAGTCTGAGCACTCTTACAACTCGATTCACGTCGTATACAACTCCTACGACCGATTAGTTGTTAATCTGATTACACCAGACTTAGATCGGGAATGGGCGGAAAGTACAACGGAATTGTCAAGTTGTCCAACTCCGTCGTGAAGGGGGGGGGGGGGGGGACGTAGCCTAGTGGTAAAGTTCTCGCCTGATGCGCGGTCGGTCTAAGATCGATCCCCGTCGGTGGGCCCATTGGGTTATTTCTCGTTCCAGCCAGTGCACAACGACTGATATATGAAAGGTCGTGGTATGTGTTATCCTGTCTGTGGGATGGTGCATATACAAGATCCCTGAGAGATGAAATCCCATGTTAAATCTCTCTATAGACCTCCCAAACAAACCAATGATTATTACCTGCTGTCCCGTCAGGAACAGGGCACCATTGTCCGACGAAGGACTGGACACAACAGGCTGAACCAGCATATGCATAAGAGGTTCCGGCTGGTACCTTCTTCCACGTGCTCCTGTGGAGAAGCAGAACAGACTGCATAAACCTACAGCAGCTGAGGGAGACTACCTGGACAACTACAACAACTCTCCAGAAGAAGCTGTATGGCACAAGAAGTGATCTACAGAGAACAGTATCATTCATAGCCACTGCTGGCCTCGATATGTAGTCAACAAGCGAACGAAAAGAAGAAGAAGAAAGATCCCATGTTGCTAATCGAAAATAGTAGCCCACAAAGTGGCGACAGCGGGTTTCCTCTCTCAATATATGTGTGTTCCTTAACCATATGTCCGACGTCATATAACCGAAAATAAAATGTGTTGAGTGCGTTGTTAAATAAAACATTTCCTTCCTTCCTTCCTTCCGTCGTGACAGTTGAACACTCATGTAACATTATCTGGATGCCGTATATTAATATTCACTAAAATATCATTATTAATCCATTTATTTTTCTCTCGAGTATATTCGCCATATTTTTAATACATCCGTATTTTACGGCCAGCAGCTGCCCTATCATGTAAAGACACTCGCTTATTACTTCGGATGTCTCGTATGATCTGGCTAATGGGGTTATCTCCACCTTGATAACATAGGCGGCGTTTTACTTTTATCCGGGCAATAATTGCCAAAAGAACGACAACTCTAATTGACTACCAATCACTTCACCCATAAATTATTTCCGGTTATTTTTCTTGTTAGTAGAAACCCGATCTCACCATATCTATGTGGTGTATAAAACTAACGGAGAAACAATTTTAACAATGTCGGATAATTTACGCTGGAATAATATATTACCGTGAACAGGTGTTATCGGAAAATGATTGTATGTTTACACAAGTCGGTTTAATTTCACCACAAATGTATGTAGGGACAAACATTATTTGCTATATATTTAAATGTATTATTATATGTTTATTTTTCAATGATGATTGAAAGTCGTGAGCGTTCCCGGAAGATATTTTGGTGTAATCAAGGTGAACGTAAGATTAATCAAGGTAAGAAGGAAAAGGCGTATGCTTTAAAACGAAATTTCATTTCTTTTTTTAAGTACAGCTATTTGGTGCTAACATATTACATGTGGTTATTTTGATACTTTGTAAAACAAAAAAGAAAAAAAAAAAAAAGAAGAAGAAACACCCACAATCACAAACTAAAAACAAATATTCCCACCTAAACAAACCTGTAACCCCTCCCCTCCCCCATTCCCCTCCACCAAGAAATAATTGAATAAATGAATTAAAGAAACAAACACAAAAAAGAACAAACAAAAAGCAGAAAAAAGAATACACAAAACCCCAATTCACAAACAAACGGAAACGTATAAGCTACTTGTTCCCGAATTCCGCAAGTGGATTTTATATCAACTTTGCCATAAATAGTAAAATGCACAACTCGGCCCCTGCCAAGACTGGTATATCAAAGTCCGTGGTATGTGCTATCATGTGTGTGGGAAGATGCATGTAACAGATCCCTTGCTACTAATGGACAAAGATGTAGCGATTTTCCTCTTTTAGAAACCAAATGTTTGGCATCCCATAGCCGATGATCAATAAATCAATGTGCTCTAGTGGTGTCGTTAAACAAAACAAACTTTTTAACTCGGCCCTTGATGCACCAGTTGTAGATTATGGTTTTGAAATGAGCAAAACTCCAGTCAGTCGAATGTAATGTTTCAGAAATATCATACCAAGCTTTCTACTCGGGCACACATCACTGCTGTCATTCGGAGTCCTGCTATCGGAGTTCTAAGGCATGGAACAAAGTCAAAGTGTGTTTGGTTTAACGACTCCACTAGAGTACGTTGATTAACTAAACATAGGCTACGTGATGTCAAACACTTGGGAAATGCTGGCATGTATTCTTCTAGGAAAACCTACTACATGTTTTGTCCACTAGCAGCAATGACCCTTTTATTTGTATTTTCTCAGAGACACGGCAACATATACCACGGCCTTTGATATACCAATCGTGGTACACTGGATGGGATGGGGGAGAAAACCCAATGGGTCCACGAAAGAGGATCCGATCGACGACCCAAGCCTCTCTGGCGAGTGCTTTACCGACTGAGCTAAATCCCGTATTTGATGTACCAGTCGTGGGTGGAACTGGAAAATCACGAGTCCTTTGAAGACAATTGTTCCTGTAACCCATCGCACCGCCGACGAGCACTCTGCCGCTGAGTTACGTCGTAACAGACACGCATGTTCGTGATGATGGTCAAACCAGTTCTTAGATATTATTAGAATGCCACTCACATGGTAAACTATTGGCTTGATGCGCGATCAGTTGTAATATCGAATCTCTTCGCCGAATCAACACATCTACTCTGTACCATTCCAACCGATTTTTCATGACTGGTTTACCGCTGATGACTACATATCGCTGATGACTACATACCGCTGATGACTACATATCGCTTATGACTACATACCGCTGGTGACTACATACCGCTGATGACTACATATCGCTGATGACTACATATCGTTGGTGACTACATACCTTGGTGACTACATACCGCTGGTGACTACATACCGCTGATGACTACATACCGCTGATGACTACATATCGCTGATGACTGCATACCGCTGATGACTACGTATCGCTGATGACTACATACCTCTGATGACTACATACCGCTGACAGCAGCAGCAGTAACAATGAACAACACTATCCCCTGCAGCTCGTCTCCTAAATATTTTTCTAAATCTGATGCCACATGGCTATAGCTTGATTATTATCGAGTCCGATCATGACACTAAACTTACGTGTTGTTAACCAGTACCAACTTGTCACGTCACCACAAGAAAATACAGCGCAGGTTCGTTTCGCATAGAGACGTCGGGTTTCTTCGTGTAGCGTTGGTACTGGTTAACATGTAAGTTATACGTCATGATTGTACTCGATAATAATCTAACTAAAGCTCTGTGGCATCAGATTTAGGAAAAGAGAAATGTATTTTAGACACAGTAGCTGGCTACCAATTGGTCGTCGACGATTGTCGAAGTATTGCACACAGTCCTCTCTAGCTCTCCCGTACAACATATCAATACAGGGAGGGCTAGAGGTGACTCGATTGTCGAAGTATTACACACAGTCCTCTCTAGCACTCCACAACAACATATCAATAAGGAGAGGGCTAGATGTGACTCGAGCTAGGAAAATGCACTGCTTCCGCGCTGAACCCCATGACCTTGCAAACTTTTGTAACCTTGCATACTGACTAAACTGTTAGCCTGCGTTCAAGGCATATAAGAAGCAATAAAACAACGTAGCCCTATACCGTTTCAACCCATAAAAAAGGTTAGACAAAATATGCCATTTTTATTATGAAGCGGGGGTTTTCAAACGCCGTCAGCTGTTGGTCTTGTACTAGAAGACACGAAAGTCGTCCATCTGGAATTGTTAGATGCAAAGAAAGCCCGATCTGATAAGATCGCGATCTGCGCACGCGTGTTTGTATTGGGGCATCAAAGTCTCACGCCAGTGTTTTCCTGTACGCCATACATCACGGGGAGCTCATTTACGCACATGTCTTTACTTAATTTGATCAGAGATATTTTTTTGTTTTTGATTTTTTTTTTCTTCTGTTTTTCTCAAAGAGTATCATCTTCTGTTGTGTGCTCGGTTTTATTGTTGCGTATAGTCATCAAGGTAGTTGTAGATATTCTTGCAGAAAAAAATAACATTCTTGTATAGCAAGGTCAACCAATAATTTCTGTTAGCATAGTGTTTCTGTTCACACCTTCCCCTCTACTAACGTAACAAATTTGTAGTTTCACTTCTCGCCATATGTAAAGCGCCAAATTATGGAAATGATATATAAAGTTAAAGTTTGTTTTAACGACACCACTACAGCATATTGATGTATTGGTCATCGGCTATTAGATAGAGGTCATCTATTTTCCGTTCCATCATTAAACAGCACCAGGTTTATTGACATGTAAGCAAACGTACTTGGGTGACACTCCATGATTGACGTATGCATTCATAGTTATCAAATAAAAACATTTCAATGGCAGTTTGACACTGAAAGCTGTCCCAATGTTCAGAAAACAAAAAATGTTAGCCATAACTTTATTTTGATGTAAGGACATCCAAAATGACGTCATTCGAGTTTGACGTCATTTCCATTCAAAAATACACCACGTCACATATTCTTACGTCATTTGAATATCTAGTAATGGCGGACTGGAGTTAAAGTTGCGTGTACGGTTTACAAAAACACGTTGTATTAAGCTTGAGCTTATATGATAAAGAGATTATTACCCTCGTGTATTTTGGTATCGTCAATATCATATATTAGGAATAAAAATAATGTATTATGCACGCCAGAGGCACGCATAATACAATTTTTATTCCAAATATATGATATTGACGATACAGAAAAACACTCTGGTAATAACCCCTCTCTCTCTCTCTCTCTCTCTCTCTCTCTCTCTCTCTCTCTCTCTCTCTCTCTCTCTCTCTCTCTCTCTCTCTCTCTCTCTCTCTCTCTCTCTCTCTCTCTCTCTCTCTCTCTCTCTCTCTCTCTATATATATATATATATATATATATATATATGTGTGTGTGTATATGTATATGTATATGTATATGTATATGTATATGTATATGTATATGTATATGTATATATATATATATATATTTGTAAATAATTCCAGCTTGGTTTGACTAAGAACAAAAGTAAAAGTGTTTTGGAAATAACAAACAAAATACTATTTTTGTGTGCAATTTACAAATAGTATGAAAAAAGACGTTCCCTGTGGAAAGGACTATAGCTCTCTTACCGAGAGTAGATTTCAAAAGCGGTAAAGCGCTCAAATGACGTGCGGTCGGTTTGGGGTCGATTATTTCTCATTGTAGACTGTTCATCACGACTGGCACATCAAAGACTGTGGTATGTGTTATGCTGTCTGTGGGATGGTGCATATAAAAAATCCATCTACTAATGGAATACTGAAGCGGGTTTCCTCGCTGAGACTATATGTCACAATTACCAAATGTTAGACATCCAAAAGCCGATGGTTAATGAATCAATGCGTCTAACAGAGTCTCTAAACAAACCAAACTTCGTACATTGTTTAAAGGGACATTCCTGAGTTTTCTGCAATTTTTAAGATGTTATCGACTAGCAAAGACTTTTTAACGACTGTAATTACATATCAAACATATTTTTCTGCATATATATATTAGTGGCTGTATATTAAACGTGTTTCTGATCGTTCTAATATTTGTACTACGTTAAATTTCATGTTACTTCCTAAAATATACTTTTTTCGTACGTACGAAATTATTTGAAGACAAAATCTAGTTTGGGCTTCTTACTAATATTAAGTCGACCAGAAACACATTGAATATACAGACATTGATATTCTAAATAAGAAAATGTATTTAATCGGTGAAATATTTTATTAGTCGGAAACATCTTACAATGCATCAAAGTCAGGAATGCCCCTTTAATTACAAACCACATGGCACCATTGGTGATAGCAAAAACCAACCAACAGTGGTCACTAAAACCAACCGCAGATGAAGGAAACACGATCTACAGTAACACGAACCTGTCATACCCTCTCAAGTCATTATAAGTTTGTTAACCCTCGGTGTTTTCCGTTAAATGCTATTAGTGTGTGTTTTCATACGAACGAATCCTTGGTCATCAGGTGCGAGGTGGCCAGATCTAAATGGAGGTGGCTTGAGAACTGGACGTGCCACAAATGCTGGACTTAGAGGAATCATGACATTATTAGCGTGTGCCACCTGGGCGCCTGGTGTTGGCGTGTCTTAGAGTGGGCGATGACTGTCTCCAATAACAACAAGGAAAGCAAGGTATGTAGTGTGTATCGACACCAGCATCATCAGAACACACCGATCGAAGAGATTGCCATTGTAAGCCTGTTTAAAGATAAATAAATGAGATAATAAACACCTTTTATTATTTCGAATATCAACTTTTACACACACAGACGCACACGCACACTCTCTCACACATACGTGCACACGCACTCTCTCTCTCTCTCTCTCTCTCTCTCTCTCTCTCTCTCTCTCTCTCTCTCTCTCTCTCTCTCTCTCTCTCTCTCTCTCTCTCTCTCTCTCTCTCTCAGATTCTATGTACCTCTTTTTTCTCCCTCTTTCTGTTAACCGCATAACCATATGTTATCAAATAGCCGTAAAACGTTTATCTGTACATGGGCCAGGCTATTGTTATTATCATCTTGTACACGTCATGTGTATTACGTCATGGGTGTTGCGTCATGAAAGTGTCAAAACAAATAGTCATGGTTCTTGAACACTTGTGTTTACAAAATAACGCTTCGTCGTGGCAAACACGGTAGATTTGTTTATTATTTTTATTGGCAAGAACACCATGGATCTCAAACGCCACTTTATACATCCTTAAAGAGTAAAACGATTTATTTTTTCTTCACAAACATAGTCAAGCCTGTAAACGCTTTCAGGGATATAGAGCATAATACATGAGTGACCGTTAGCTACGAGTTATCTTACATCGAGTTGTTTTAAAACCTACCTAACACGAGAAAGCTAGTTGCATACGAGTGAAGTTTTAGGAACATACATTACATTCTCACACAATTGGAATAACGATTTGATAGCATCTGATTGGCTGCTCTACGGTGATGAACCGGTCGCCACAGACACATCATCTAACGAAATAAGCACGACCTAAACTGAAGTGAAGTGAATTTTAAAACTGAAACTGACTGCTCAAAGGTCATAAATAACTTTTATAAAAAAAAAAAAAAAAGATAAACAAAACAAAACAAAACAAAACAAAAAAACCCAAACAAAAACAACAAACAAACAACAATCAACAACAATAACCCGAAACAAACAAGCAAAACATGCACGTAGTATCCTCTACTACTACTGCTACTGCTACTACTACTACTACTACTACTACTACTACTACTACTGCTACTGCTGCTACTACTGCTACTACTACTACTACTACTACTACTACTACTACTACTACTACTACTACTACTACTACTACTACTGCTACTGACACTACTACTGTTACTGCTACTGCTACTGCTACCGCTACCGCTACCACTACCACTACCACTACCACTACCACTACCACTACCACTACCACTACTACTACCACTACTACTCCCACCACCATTTCTATTACCATTTGAACTATTTATTATGGTAACCCTATTTAAAAGCGCGGACTAATCCTCGCAAATCTGAGAGAACTGTTCGGTGGTTGAGATAAGACCGCCACACTGTGTAGCAAGTTTCGAGTATTGTTTGGACTGGAGGAGGCACTTGTCGGGATCATGGCATTCTGACACCAAGTGCTTTGAAAACTTTCAATAATGCCACTTCACCTAAACTTTCGTCTGTTTCAAAGTGCCAAACGTCACGTACGTGTCAGACGGGTTTCTACTTGCAAGGAAAGACTAATGTAATGTCGTGCCTTATAAATACCGGTACCGGTTGCGTTGGGCTGTGTGGTTAAAGCACCGGCCTCGGTGGCGCAGTGGTTAAGCCATCGGACTACAGACTGGTAGGTACATGGTTCGCAGCCCGGTACCGGCTCCAACCCAGAGCGAGTTCTTAAGGGCTCAATGGGTAGGTGTAAGGCCACTACACCTTCTTCTCTCTCACTAACCACTAACCAACTAACAATTAACCCACTGTCCTGGATAGCTGAGGTGTGTGCCCAGGACAGCATGCTTGAACCTTAATTGGATATAAGCACGAAAATAAGTTGAAATGAAAAGAAATGTGGTTAAAGCACCGGCCTCGGTGGTGCGGTGGTTAAACCATCGGACTACAGGTTGGTAGGTACTGGGTTCGTATCCCGGTTTATTAATCATCGGCTATTGGATGTCAAATACAGTCTTAAAGAGGATACCCGCTACATTGTTTCCATTAGTAGTAAGGGATCTGAATATGTTTTGGGTAGCCCTGTTGACCACTTCGTCCATGTGCTATTTTTCTCTTAGTTACCCCCCCCCCCCAAAAAAAAAAAGGTTTCCTAGATCCGTCCCTGCTAAGTATGGTTCAACTTCTGTGACGGATAGTTACACCTGTCGAACAAGGAAATGTTTTATTTAACGACGCACTCAACACATTTTAGTTAGGGTTATATGGCGTCTGACATATGGTTAAGGACCACACACAGATATTGAGAAAGGAAACCAGCTGTCGCCACTTCATGGGCTACTCTTTTCGATTAGCAACAAGGGATCTTTTATATGCACCATCCCACAGACAAGATAACACATACCAAGGCGTTTGATATACTAGTCGTGGTCCACTGGCTGGAACGAGAAATATCCCAAGGGGCCCAACGACGGGGATCGATCCCACACCGATCGCGCATCAGGCAAGCGCTTTACCACTGGGCTACGTCCCGCCCCTCAGTTGTCGAGCACTGTCCCAATATATTAATACACTGATCTTTAACATGCACCATCCCACAGACAGGATAGCACATACCACGGTCTTTGATATATCAGTCATGGTGCACTGACTGGAATAGCCAAATATGTTCTGAGTCTCACTGGTTGGAATTGATAGTTATTGTCTTATCATTATGTCTGTATCTCTTCTTCTGATTGTCTTCTTTTTTCTCTCTCTCTCCCCCTTCCTTTGTCTGTCTTTCTTTGTTTAAATGTGTGTTTCTTACTCTATTCGTTTCTGAAGCTCGTTCATTCTATTTGTCTCTACTCTATCCCACATTCTCTCTATCGGCCTCTCACCATTCACTATCTCACTGTTGTTTGTTGTTGTTGGAGTGTGTAGTTTTTTTGTTTTTTTTTTTATTTGTTTGTTTGTGTTATTTTTTGTTGTTGTATGTTGTTTGTTTTTAATTTTTCTGGGTTTTTTTTTTTTTTTTTTAGTTTGTTTTGTGGGGAGGGTGTGTGTGAGGGTTTTTTTTGGGGGGGGGGTTGGGGGAGGGTCTTTGTTTGTTTGGTTTTCTTTACGGGGAGATGGTAGTAATTGGTTTTGTTGTTGTTTGTTGATTTTTTATTTGTTTGGTTTTGCTTCTTTGTTAAATAAAGTCAAATTGCAACTGGCCTGGTATGCCACGCTCATGAAGATTTATCAATTCAAACAAATCTGTTTTAAAACAACTGCAATTATATTAAACACAATTGCTGGAATTCCCTTTAAAATTATGTATTATTTTTATTACTACTCTTTACTCAATACTACACAGGCATTTTATTTATATTTATATGTGTATTGTTGTAAATCAAACGTAAACTAAGAAGCCTTTGAATTCAATTATGCCTAAGATAAACATATTGCACTACATTAGGAAATAGTATGAACTCTTTATTTTTAGAAACGCATTGATCCCTAAAGCAATTTTGTTCTAGGTTATTGCGGAACTGAAAGAAAAAGGAAATGACAAAACACAGGCATAACTTGGCAGATAAATTATTAGATTTTTTTGTTTCCGTTGAATGGTTATTAAAGCTGATATTTGATTGAAAACAGTAAAGTACCTAAATAATCTTCTTTGGCACGTAACCATAGGGTTTATGCAATAAAATATGACACTAATGCAGAATATTAAAGCAGTAAATTAGAGCTGGGAATTTCGGCAAGATAATGTTTATGAATGAGCCAGGGGTTGTGTTAAAATGTATTAAAATGTGTTAAAGCCGTTGTGTTAAAATGTGTTAAAATGTATTAAAATGTGTTCAAAGCCGTTGTGTTAAAATGTATTAAAGCCGTTGTGTTAAAATGTGTTAAAGCCGTTGTGTGAAAATGTATTAAAGCCGTTGTGTTAAAATGTATTAAAACCGTTGTGTTAAAATGTATTAAAGCCGTTGTGTTTTTCCTAAACCACGACTAGGAAACTAAAACAAAGGTCAGTTCATTGGTGATGCCTTTCTTTATGTGAAAAGATGATAAATGCTTATTTTTAGTTCATCTATTTTATTGATACAATTATTTCATTTTAGTTTTGAGATTTTGAATAAAGAGAGATATGACCAACTTGTTTAGTTTATAATTAATGTACTATTTACATTTATCACTATCAATATTGTAACACATGTTCGCACTAATGGTCGGGAATTATTGCAAAAAAAAGTGTGTTTTGTTTAACGACACCATTGGAGCAAATTGATTATTAATCATCGGTTATTGGGTGTCAAACATAGGGTAGTTTTGAAATATAGTCCTAGAGAGGAAATCTGCTACATTGTTGTTCCATTAGTAGCAATGTATATTTTATATGCACCAGCCCACAGACAGGATAACACTTACCACGGACGTTGATATACCAGTCGTGGTGTACTGACTGGAAGGAGATATAACCCAATGGGCCCACCGACGGGCATCGATCCCACACCGACCGTGCATCAAGTCTCGCCCCGAGAGTATGAATGAAGAGATATGACCAACTTATTTAACTTAGAAAATATATACTATTTACATTTAACACTAATGTAACGCAGGTGCCAGTGTTCGGGAATTGCTGACGTCATCTGGAAGAACAACAACAATAAAATGCTTCTTAGAAGAATAAACACCAGACTATTGTATAATTTGAATAAATTGCTATTGCAATCTTCTAATTCCGATTCTGAACTAACTGAATTTAATGCTACTGAATTAATACGTGCATTGGTTTATTTTACTATATTTTAACATAATGTGATTGTTACAATACGAATTTAGTACCACAGAACAATCTGAATATGATAGTATTACAAAGATTTGAGCTTAATACTATTTTATTATTCTGCACAAAGTCATATGTTAGTAACCTGAACAATTCTGTAAATAATTGGAACACACTAATATTGTTATAGTATTAATTTATTTGTATTGTATTAATCAGAGAAAAACGAAAGCAAACAAATATTTAATAAATTGAACAGTTGTATTAAAATCAAGAAAAAAACTTAATAATTATTGCAATTACAGTTACGTTAATCTGCACGTGTACTATAAAAGATTGATATAGTATTGTAATCATCTGCACCTAAAATTACAATAATTTAGAATAGTAATCAGTCAAATGTCTTATAATAAAACTTAATAATTATTGTAAGTAATATCAGTTTTCGAACATAACCAAATAAAGCAATTAACCGACTATACCGCTGTTATAAACAGCTGAAAATAGTAAAGGAAAACAATGAATGCACGTAACATTGTTTTTTTCAAAACATAAGGTATACATGACCATGAGCAATATACTATGAGATAATTAGAAAATAACCCGGATGTAGTACAATAAATATACTCAACAAAATTAATTAAGAACCAGTAGATATTTTCAGAATTATCTTTAAATATGGTTATCCACAGAATGCACGTAAACATAAGGTTAATACAATACCACTGGAATCAACTGAATATACTATAATTGAGATAATTAGAAAATAACCCGGATGTAGTACAATAAATATACTCAACAAAATTAATTAAGAACCAGTAGATATTTTCAGAATTATCTTTAAATATGGTTTTACAAATGTGTGCATCACGGATTTTTTTATTCACTGAAACAGTATTTACAAGTCATCTGTGATCAAAAATATAATATCGCTAAACCGTCTAATGACGCTTAATTATTTTTAATACACTAAGCATAAAGCACAATAACATTAAAAAACACCAAAAGTTCAAACCAATAAGAGGTAAATAATATACATCCAATGTAAAACCAGCACGATTGAAATAGATTACATTGTGACGTATAGTTAACCTGACAATAATTTGTTTGTAACTCGTAAGTTAGCTACAAGTGAAAGGGATGTAAGCAAGTTTTAGAAAAAAATATGTTAAAATTGCTTAAAACCTGGTTTCTAAGGATATGTAAGAAATATAATAATACATTCGTGTCCGTTAGATACCATTTATCTTACAACTCGTTGTTTAAAAACGTATCAAACTCGCTTTCGATCGTTATATGCATTTTACAACAACTCGTTGTGAGATAAATGGTATCTAACGGTCATCCATGTATTATGTTCTCTATTCTGTATTGAGTGTATTTTTGAAATCATTTAAACACGGTTTCTGAAACCATCCAAACATACATGATGCTACAATAATGTTTATTTGAAATCATTTAAAAAGTATACTATTGAAACGGAATCATCAGTAATGACATACAAAGTTGTTATAGGATGTTTATACAGTCTACAAAACTGTCAATAAATAAGCATATATTTGCGTCTTCAATATGCAACATTATATTTATAAAGACATATGAATTATGGAAAAATTTGCAAAAGAGAAACTGAAAATGTTAACTTAAAACTGAAGTTAGAAGGATTGTTTTAATGTATATATATTTCTAATTATGCAGTTAATGTTTCTTCACAATTATATATGCATAAGTATATGTCAAATCGTAAATTTTCCATAAAGCAATTTCAGGAAGTGTTTCATTTACAATTTTACTATGCATAATTTAAAACTTGTATAAATATCACAAAATAAGCATTTAGTTATTGTTCAGATAGATGAACAACCCATTTGTAAAACAAAATCTAATAATAATAAAAATAATTTAAAAACAAAATACAAAATACAACTAACAACAATAATTTTTTCCTACTTTTCACTTTATATCACATTTTGATACCATTTTATGCCTTTGACACTGTCCTTGAAGAGTTTCCAAAATAGGAGAATGACTCTGATAATAGGCAGACTTCGTATTAACCAATATCTTAAAACTTCAAAGAATCACACCCGCTGATTAAAAGACGTCGGCATATTGTTTATGACGTAACATTAACTGGCGCCCGGTGATTGGCTGAGAGGTTTTGTCATTTCACGGCCGGAGCGACTTTGGTGATTTAAACATGCAATAACTGTCGAGGTCTAGTGCGGGATCAATACAGATCTAATACTTTGGCTGTCTTTGGGGTGAGAGTTATAGGGACCGTGTGTCGCAAGCCTTTTATTAACAAAAAAAAGTTTTTAAAAGCTCACGCTGGGACAGTGACGAATAAAAAATAGCTCGGTAATTATCGTCTAAAAATCAATCTAAAATAGCTTTTAATTAAATTGAAATTTAGCCGATTGCTGGGATTCGAAATAAAAAATACATTTTGTTTTTAAAATTTAATAATTTGTGTGTTTGCTGTATATGTGCGTGTGTGTATATGTGTGTGCGTGTGTGTGTGTGTGTGTGTGTTGTGTGAGAGAGAGAGAGAGAGAGAGAGAGAGAGAGAAATGTAGAGAGAGAGAGAGAGAGAGAGAGAGAGAGAGAGAGGAGAGAGAGAGAATGTGTGTGTGG
>NC_054709.1:33232104-33257182 GCF_016097555.1 Gigantopelta aegis | reverse complement strand
TTTACAAATCGCTCTGTGGTCGATCGAACCATCACACGCCAGCATGTTCCGTGTTTCTGAAGACAGCAACAAGGAATGTTTTATGTGCACTGTCCATAGACAGGACAGTACATACCATTTTCTGTGGTGTGCCTGCGGTTGGGCGCTTGCTGGGTGTTACATCCCACTGTCAATGAAACCTCAAGCGCTGTTACATTGAATCAGGAGAGAAACATGTATCGAATTTAAACAATTGTACCTATAAAAAAGATATGAAGTAGAGTTACGATGAAATATCTAAAACTGTTTGAATACGAAGCTAAATACTGAAGACCCAATGTCCTGTCGTTGGATGTATGATAAAATTAAACTTGGCGTTCAATTCGTTTTGTTTTTGTGAGTGTTTTGGGTGGATAGCTTTGTCAGGTATGTTTGCATAGCAGTATTATTAAATAAACGTTAATTTAATAATTAAATAAAGATATTTTTATTCTAATTTCTTTTGTCAAGAAAATGTTCAGGTAGAGTTCCATCGAAACATATATATCATGGCGTTACGTGTTTTCGATAGGATAAGCGAACTACAAAGCTAAAAATATTGTCAAAAATTAAGAAAGATGTATATAATAGGTATACCATTTTATGGTGGGGTTTTTTTTTTCAAATATGATTTTTATGTCAACTCGATTTTTATGTCAAGTCGTTTCTTCGCAATTCTTGAAAATATGGTTTTCACACATCATTCGTTGACAAAAATCGTATTCAACATGAAATAGCCTTTAATTAGACTACCAAGTTATATTAATGTACACAGGTAGTATATTGAATAAAGTTAAAAATTAAATATTAGGATTTTTTTTAAATTATATATTTGTTGTTGCTGTGTGTGGATTTTATTTGAGCTATTTTCTTGTTCTCTTGTTTATGTGTTTATTTATTTATTTATTTATATTTATTTATGTAGTTTTTGTTTATTCCACAGAAATGTTTTATTAAAAATATATATGTTGATTGGACAAAACGTTTCCAACATATATAATATTGACGATAATGATACAAAACACACACATACACACACACACACACACACACACACACACACACACACACACACACACACACACGCACACACACATATACACATACAGAGAGAGAGATACAGAGAGAGAGAGACATAGAGAGAGACACACAAACAGACACACAGACATATAGAGACAGAGACAGAGACAGAGACAGAGAGAGAGAGAGAGAGAGAGAGAGAGAGAGAGAGAGAGAGAGAGAGAGAGAGAGAGAGAGAGAGAGAGAGAGAGAGACAGACAGACAGACAGACAGACAGACAGATACAGAACAGATACAGAACACAGAGAGAGAGAGAGAGAGAGAGAGAGAGAGAGAGAGAGAGAGAGAGAGAGAGAGAGACACACACAGAGACACACAGACAGACAGACAGACAGACAGACAGAGAGAGAGAGACAGACAGACAGACACACATACACAGAGACACACAGATACAGAGACACAGACAGAACAGATACAGAGACAGAGAGAGACGGGGGCGAGAGAGAGAGAGAGAGAGAGAGAGAGGAGAGAGAGAGAGAAGAGAGAGAGAGAGAGAGAGAGAGGGGGGGGGAGATAGATAGATATATAGATAGATATAGATAGACAGACAGACAGACAGACAGACAGACAACGAAATACCGAGAAAGGAAGATCGAGATAAAGTAAAACAAGGAGGGATAGAAGGTTTCGAGGGAGAGACAGACATAGATATAGAAAGAGAGAAATGAGGAGGGGGGAGGGTGGAGGGAGACAGATAGAGAATGTAACAGATTCGTAATGAAATTCATTTCCTTAACAGTGTCTTCAAATATTAAACACATTTTCACTACTTTTTTCGGTTTATCTCTTAAGACATTTTAAAGTCGAACTTGCTATTAAACTGCTGTTGAGGACACGCTTGTGGGAAATGAAACAATAAAATCAAATTTGCGTTTTATTCGTAATGGTTCCCTTATCGTTTTGTGAGCTCAGTTTAATGTTAGAGACATCGCAAACTAGAGCTTTAACGACAGATAAACCTCGTTGAGTTAATCCTCTGACAAAAAAACGTATTTCCCTTGAGGAAGATTTTCGTTAACAAATTGTCGCATTTTCTCAATACAATTTACCCAAGACTTGTGAAAGAAATGATTTCATTAGCTTTCACGTTCACACACTTTCTCTTATTAGAATGATCGGTAGTGGTAATTTTCACTTTTCCCTTAGAGGTTTTAGAAGGTTAATTAAAATAGCAATACAATTTAATATAACAAAACGTGTTCTATGTTACGTAATTATAGCCGAAGATACGTGGTAAAAATGTGTTCGGCACACACACCCCACCCGGAATAATACGAAAACGTGTCTCTATTTAAAAAGTGTACCTTTTGTCTTCCTAGAGAGGATGAGGTGCGATCGGACTGGGATCGATTCCCGTTGGTGGACCCATTGAGCTATTTCTCGTTACAGCCAGTGTACCAGGACTGGTACACCAAAGGCCGTGGTATGTGCTTACCTGTCTGCGGGATGGTGCATATAAAAGATCCTTTGCTACTAATGGAACAAATGTAGCGGGTTTCCTCTCTAAGTTTGACATCCAATATCCGATGATTAATATATCAACGTGCTCTAATGGTGTCGTTAAACAAAACACACTTTAAACTGTTCCTAGAGAAGGTTGATATTACTGAGGTCTAATTGTTATATTACTGTCCACTAGTGTTTAGAATCTGTCATCTCTTATAATCGGTTTGCATAAACCGATCTACTTTCGATTACACAATCGGTTTCAAGTGTATGACTTTTAAATAGGTTTTAATTATTTCGGACCTTTCACCCATTGTCGTGTTCACATCGATAGATCGTACAATTTTTTTATTATTTATTTATTTTTTTATTTTTTTATTTATTTATTTATTTATTTTGTTGCTATTTTTACTTTTTAAAGAGATATTCCCGACTTCGCTGCATTGTAAGATGTTTCCGACTAATAAAATATTTCTACGACTAAAGTTACATATTAAATATATTTTCTTGTTCAGAATATCAGTGTCTGTATTTCCAACGTGTTTCTGGTCGTCTTAATATTTGTAAGAAGCCCAAAGTGGATTTTGTCTTCAAATAATTTCGTACGTACGAAAAAAGTATATTTTAGGAAATAAAATGAAATTTAACCTAGTACAAATATCAGAACGACCAGAAACACGTTTCATATACAGCCACTAATTTGTTATGCAGAAAAAATATATTTGATATTGTCACGGGGATCCTATAATACCCGTAACTGAATGAAACACGATTATCAAAATATCTCTCGTAACTGTATATCTATTAGATCTCTCTGTAACAGGCAGTTATACCCGCTGGCTCGTCTAGGTATGATCAGAGATAAGATCTTATATAAAGTATATATTATTATAGCACGTTTATTTCACTAGAAAACACAACAAAAACACAATACATTTTGGAATCTGTATTAACCTAAGCTGACAAATGTACTGCCGCAGTAGTTAATTTACAACAACAAATAATAACAACCCAGAACTGATCACTTAATTAGTTAATCTCTAGGTGTCTAGTTTACACAATATGCTAATCACTTCACCGTGTCACAACACCCACACGTGTGATGATTGAGAAACGCTTCCAGGGGAACTTAATTAATAAAGGAATACAACTCTATTCCTAACTGGTTAATTTTTCATTAACCCTTACTACTCGTTCAATAACGTGTGATAATTGAGAAACGCTTCCAGGGGACCTTAATTAATAAAGGAATTACAACTCTATTCCTAACTGGTTAATTTTTAATTAACCCTAACTACTCATTCAATAACCTTGTAATACAGACTTAATACTGGTACCTATCACAATAAAGACAATAACCTACAGTTTACCTAGGTCCTCTAGGATGAGATAAGCTTTGTATATATATATATATATATATATATATATATATATATATATATATATATATATATATATATACAAAGCTTATCCAGTCATCCTAGAGGACCTAGGTAAACTGTATATATATATATTACATACCCATTAAATCTTACTATATAAATACAGCTCTGAATACAAGAATTGAATACAACTTTCCGTATTCAACTCAACTGCCGGAACTATACCGTATTCAACGCTACTATTTATAGCACATGGTTACCGGGAATGCCCTTCGCGATATATAAACAAAGATTGTGCTTGGTTTGTTTAAAATGTTATTTTGTGGAAAATTTGAACTGAAAACACACGAAAACGGTGACAAATATTTACAATTTAATGAGCGCGATACCAAAACTTGAGATGGGAACACTACTAACCAACGAGCTTTTAATCCACGATAGTTAAGGTCGACGACAGTCACTTTATGAACCCTTGTTTTGGCTTGTTACATCGTACACAATTCTTATTCTTTTTCAATAAATAAAACATCTCCAACCGTAATTTTGTGATATGATATATTTGACAAAAGGTACGTTGTATTTCTTTCATCTTTCAAAACTTCAAATTAATATTTTGTCCAGAATTATGAAAAATAATAAAAGTACCGACCTGTAAACAGCGTTGTCTGCTTGTTATAGGAATTTGACAGGGGTCAAGGTTAGTAGACTAGTTTTTATTTTAATGTGGCGCAGCATTGTAATAATACAACTAATTTTGAATTTAAATGACGTCAGTATTCCAATGACGTCACTTTGCATCTCCTTACGATAACCATAAACTGGGTACACGACGTTTCCTTTTTGAACAAATTCAAATGTAAAATTGCTATTGATTTTTTTTTCTTTCTTAACATTACTAATGCACCTGGATGTCTTTGAACAAAATCTTGTGATTAAAAAATTGCATCTTTTACGAAATATGGATTTCTAGTGAAATTTAGGTAAGATATGCTATATTTATTGTGTACGAAGCCAAAACAAGGGTTCGAAAAGTGACTGTCGTCGACTTTAGCAACAATGCCGTCTCCCCACGTAGAAAACTTGAATGAACTGTCAACCGGATTATTCAGTGGAGCGATGATTTATGGAGGCACATTTAATTATAAACTTAAACTTTTCAGCAACGAATAATTCCATGAACATCAATAAAAGAAATCACACCGATGACGACTCAGACACTGAGTGAACAATTCTTGACATTTTTCTTCGTTGTTAAAACTGGCACGCTGAAGGTTTTCTGACGTATTACGAGCAAATTAAATATTATATTGTTCGTGAATTTTAGCTATTACATTGTCTTTAAAAGGCATTTCAAACAATATCATTAAAATTATAGGTAACTTTTCACTCGTTCTTTCTTATTTCTGTTTATTGTTTAAATAGAACTATATTCCTTTGTGTAATAATTGGTGGTTCTCCGGTCCGCGTAGTAACACAGCTGTCCTAGTTGTGTAAATTTAGAAATCCCCGTCATTAGCTAGCAGTGTTACAATTTCTAAATTATTATTTGGAAAAAAAATTCCAATTTAGGGTATGTAATAAATACAAAACTACATATATGTGGTTTTCTGATTTCTGTATTCCACGAGTGTATTTCCTGCCGGAAACCCCTCTGCCTGCGGCATCGGGGTTTCCTGCAGGAAATACACTCGTGGAATACAGAAATTAGAAAACCACATATATGTAGTTTTGTCTATATATATATATATATATATATATATATATATATATATATATATATATATATATATATATATATATATATATATATAGTATATATATATATATATATATATATATATCTCAGAACGGTGAGCCTACAGTATACTGCGTCAGATGACCGGCAGCACCGTAATATTGGTATAATACAGTATTAAAACATGTAAAGTCACATCAATCACATCACGGTTATACACAGAGCAGAAATAAAATATTACCCCTGGAGCCTTCCTTTTGTTTCTTCCCGATATCTCTAAAACCCTAGCTATTTATTAAAAAAATCCGAATATCGCCTGGGGGTACAAGGCGGTACTGAATCTTATCATGTGAATTTCCACAGCAACCAAGCGGTATTTTTTTTCTCAGATGGTCAGACTCATTGACGCCTAGTCACCAAAATCACGGTTGTAAAAACCGCATTCGCGGAGGTATTACGTAACTACTGTCCACATGGCCTCCGCATCTGCGCTGGGTGTGTATTAGAAAAGCTCGACGACCGTCGCGCAAATGTATCACGTAACAAGTTGCCCACCTGGGCTAAGTGTATATTGGAACTGCACACGGCCCTCTAAAACAATTAATATCGCCACAGGCGAAAAGAAATTAAGAGCATGTACCGTCACAGATATGTAATTACAGTCGTTAAAACGTCTCTGTTAGTAGATAACACCTTAAAAATTGCAGAAAACTCAATAATGTCCCTTTAATACCTATTCAATATCAGTTTTCTTTACTTACACTTTAAACCGATACCAAACCCTTGAATATTTACAATAATTTCACTATTTAAATTGAAGCAACCTTTACAATTAACCGTTACCGCAACAATCGATTATGGAATTTTATAGTCGATCATCAGATCGACAGAGCCTAACCGATACATTTTCGATTATTATCGATCATTGCAACATCAATATTATCCACCCTGGTTATTTCAGGGTAGATGCTACCCAGGGAATATCCTTTCATAGTTGGATATAATTTCCTTATAAAATCAAAATGCTAATTCTTCAAAAGCAAAACGGAAATACAATTAAAGTTAAAGTTTGGTTTGTTTAGCGACACCACTAGACCACATTGATTTATGTATCATCGGTTATTGGATGTCAAAACATTTGATACATTTTGACATATTGTGTTAGACAGGTACACGTGTTCGAGACCCTAGTCGTACATGAGCACGTTAAACTAGTTACCTACCTACCTACCTAGACAGGAAACCCGCTACATGTTTCAATTAGTAGCAATGGTTCTTTTTTGTATGCACCATCCCACAGACAGGATAACACATACCACGGTTTTTGATATACCAGATGTAGCGCGCTGGCTGGAAAGAGAAATAGCCTAATGGATCCACCGACAGGGATCGATCCTAGCAACAGCGCGTCAGTTGAGTGCTTTATCCGTGGGGAGAGTTTGACCATTTCAACAGTGAGTGTTCCAATGGCGGATCCAGTGTCAACTGGCCACAGACCACAATTAATTACGCTATATGTTTCTATATATCGTTAGTGGCTATAACAATTTTTTATTAATATCAGCAGGCCTGTGTATTTTTGTATGTACCTTTGCCTGCCTGGGGGAAACATACCCTGAAAAGGACAAGCCCTGTTGTCCAGCTCTTTCTCCCAGGATATTGGTTTAAACAAACACACCCTCTAAACCAGGCCGAAGTACACCCATTTTACACAAAAAACACTACTTTTGCATGGGCCGGAATTACCACAAACAAATCTTCAATGTCGACAAGTTACACATGTTTACAAACAAATTTCCGGACAACCAAACGGGAAGATAACTGTGATCTGTGGCCAACTCGAACAGAAGTTGTGAAACTGGCGGGGTTGGGGAAGGGGGGTGATTGTTATATTGCAATCATTATATTGTTATAACAGGAAGGGACGGATACGGATTCTCATACTGTGCAATGCTTAAAAAGTGGCACCTACTAACGGTATTCAAAAATGCATTAACAATGTTAGTAATATAGCATGTATTATCTATGTGGTAATCTTCCACAGAAGTATCAAGCTGACCATTGTGAACATGACCCTACTAAAAACAATAAATGCTCCATATTTATTTGCTAAACACTTTCAGGACCCTTAAATTTTGGAGGGGGTGTGCACCTCCTATACTTTTCAAGGCAGTTCTTTCGATTAAAATTAAATTAATGCAATAAACTGAATTGAACTAAACTGAATTAACCTCGTGAACATTTCTTGTACAGTCATATTAATACGCCATGGTCCTCCTTAGTCACATCCGCCATACACACGCAAACAATGTGCGTGTTCCCTCAATATAAAACCCTCGCCACGCAAATGCCTACGCACAGAGCCGGTTTATCCCAGTAGCACACGTAGCACGTGCTACAAACCCAAGCTTTAGGGGGCCCCGCGGTGATGTGTACATTTTGTAAACATAAAAAAAAAAAAACCCAGTATACTTCTCTAGTCTGTATTTCAATGTCCAGAGGGTTTTTTTCCATCATAATTTATATATTTTCGGCTAGAGAATATTGAAATATCTTCTAAAATGACTAATCCGTAATCTGTTTTATTTTTATGAATGCATTAGTTTCTTTTCTTTTAAAACGTTTATTATTATTATTTATTTATTTATTTTGTTTACAAGGTTAGTAATAAAAAATGAGGGTCAGTGTTAGGGTAATGGTTAGGCTAGCCCACTTTAATCCCGAGTATAGTTTGCCGGGGGTATATTTTGGGCTGTTACTCCGGCTCTTCCTAGGCACCACAACTTCAACGGTCCTGATACAGTTTATTATTTAAAACAATCAAACAATCACTTACCTATATTGGTACATCCACGCATCACTTGTAGATAACATGCAACAGAACAACACTGTAGTTAGCTGTCGTCATTAGGTAGTATTAGAACCATGTACAGATATTTTACATTTATACACATTAAACATAAATATGATTATTAAATGACAAACAGCGATACTCTTCGTACATTCTGAATTTTTAAAAAAAATAGTCAGAAGAGTGTACGTAGTATCGCTTTGACATCAATAGGCATATTAATTTAAAACGTCATAGCATTGTTGACGTCACGTCAACGTCAAGGTCAGGTCAGGTCATCAGGTCATCTGAGCAAGCTGTTGTAGCGCAGACCTGACATGGGCACAGGTGTCGGTCTTGAGCGGCTCCTCCATCCAGGACAGAGAAGGGTTGGGGTGGGTGGGAGAAGGAACCGCCTGTACTGGCAGGTGCAAGAGAGTACCAGCATCCCGAGTCACGTCAAAGGACTGTTAACCTGTTTATGGCAACGTTTCCGGCCATTTCCGTAACTTAACGGAAAATGTGGAAATTCACACCCCAGCACCATGCCTTTTTATCGACACCAAATAGGGAATAGAGGTAGCGCAGGACAAGGTACAGTAACAATCCAATATCTGGCAAGGGGTACAATTGATTATGCAAAGAATATAAAGTAGGCCTACATAACAAAACAATATTCATGCATTAAAATAAAAGCCATTTGTATTTTGTTCTTTTTATTTGTTTTTCTGTCAAATTCAAAATGCAGCGTCACATATCAACCTGTCGGTCATCATTACTGGGTGATTCAATAATACAGATTGAAAAAAACAAAACAATAACTATGAATGAAATTATTTGGATGTATTTGCTTTTGTCGTTCGCTTGCGTAGCCTTAAGGGTCATGCTGGCAATGGTGTCCCCCCCCCCCCCCCCCCCCCCCCCCACACACACAAACAATCACATTTCTATTTTCGCCTACCAAGTTATGTATTTTCCTGTCGCCACCTAACACAACTTCTGACCAATTTAGTCCCCTCCCCTGTGTGTTTTTTTGTTTGTGTTTTTCTTTTTTTGTTGTTTTTGTTTTCGGGTTTTGTTTTTCGTTTTTTTCGGGATTATTTTTTTTTTTGTTGGGGGGGGGGGGGGGGGCCTTTTTTGGGGGGACATGTTAATATTAATATTTTGGTTGATATGCAATCTTGAGTCTGTCGCTTTAAGTGAATGTATATTAAAGTATCAAGCATGAGGTTTATATGGATTATTTAATCATTTATAATAGACCATCAACTTTAAGTTTCTAACTGTCCACAACATATGGCTATACTCGTTATACATTACCCCTCAAAAAAAAATCCTGTTAAAGGGACATTCCTGAGTTTGCTGCACTTTTTAAAAATGTTATTGACTAACAAAGACTTTTTAACGATTGTAATTACATATCAAATATATTTCTCTGCATAAAATATTAATGGCTGTATATTAAACGTGTTTCTGATCGTTCTAATATTTGTACCAGGTTAAATTTCATTTTATTTCCATTTATTTTTTTTGTTTTTTTGTTTTTTTTTCGTAATTACGAAATTATTTGAAGATAAAATCCAGTTTGGGTTTCTTACAGATATTAAGACGACCAGAAACACATTGAATATAAAAACACTGATATTGTAAACAAGAAAAATATATTTAATAAATCAGTTTAATCGTAGATATATTTTATTAGTCAGAAATATCTTACAATGCAGCAAACTCAGGAATGTCCCCTTTAAGCAGGTTGCTGATTCATGGAGTTCATCTATATCATCGTGTGACTATGGTTTCAAATTTTGTAAATCCAAAAGTAGATTTAGGACATTTTTAACGGGATTCCCAATTTAGGTGTTTGCTCAATTTGTTGAGCCTAGACTAATGTAATAAAACATATTTAGGGATTACAGCAGGCTTGTGACCCTTCCTTTTTCCAAAAGGAATACTGGACCCGTGTGTCCCCCCCCCCCCCCCCGATCCGCGCCTGGTGTGTACTAGTTACTTCTGGCAGTCATTTTAAAAACGACATCACATGAACAAACAAGGAATTTAAAGAGACAAAACCCAAGCAAAAATCATATTGTTATGTACCACGCCTAGTCCGTGTGTAATTTCAATAAATAATTCGTCGCCTAGTTTTTCTCGGACAAAGTGAACACTGTGGCCGCCACACAAATTAGACAGTTTTTATCTTAACGACGAGGATCTATTGACAAATAGTGGCTCTTAGCTCTCGCTGGCGCTCCAATACCAAATTTATGTTCTAACTTATAAGATGCACTCTCGATGTCTAAAGAATTACTTTCCTTTCAAATACAGCGGTCATCTAAAGCCAGATTTACACAATATGAGTTTTTTGTGTTAGTTGTGTCTGTTAATGTGTTAATTTGTGCGTAGTTGTGTGTGCGAGTGTGTATGCGTTTCTGTTTGTGAATGTGTATGTATTAGCACATCTCTCTCTCTCTGTCTCTGTCTCTCTGTCTGTCTCTGTCTGTCTCTGCCTCTGCTCTCTCTCTCTCTCTCTCTCTCTCTCTCTCTCTCTCTCTCTCTCTCTCTCTCTCTCTCTCTCTCTCTCTCTCTCTCTCTCTCTCTCTCGCTCTCTCTCGCTCTCTCACCACTAGAGCATATCGATGTATTAATCATCGGCTATTGGATGTCAAACATTCGATAATTTTGACAAACCGACCGCGCATCATATTTTTTAATAATAAAAATAACAACACTCTCCTGAAAATAAAATAGATAACAGAACCCCCCCCCCCCAAAAAAAAAAGGAAACAAAAAGAAAGAAAAACACAACCAAAAAAAAAAAAAAAAACCCAACAAACAAACAAAAAACAACACCTGTCGAACCAAAAATTTAATGCGATAGGTATTATCCACTTCTTTTTTTTTCTTTTCTTTCTTTCTTTCTTTTTTTTTTTTTTTTTTTTTTTTTTTTTTTTTTTTTTTTGGTGGTGGTGGGCACTTCTATTACATTTTATGGTCCTCTATCGCTGACTTGTAATCTTTTGTGAAAGTGTGATAATAAGTCACGCTAGGTCCGATATCGACCCGCTCTGCAGAACTCCCCTTCTGGAGGAGGCATTTTATCACCCAGCACCCTTCATTAAGCGAACGGAAGTTATCGAACGTTGTTTCATTGTGTCGAGGTTTCTAACACCACAATGCTGACAGATTCCGTTTTTTCCAGCGACGTGGTCATCCTCAAAGTTAATTTTTAGCTCTACTGGTTCCTTTATAAACCCTACATTTCTCCACGTTGATGATGCTTTGTAATTCCACCGTATCGACTAAACTTGGGAATTGTCTTTCTCTTTTTATTGCCGCTTGGTGGCGTTGGGATCGTGCAAGAACAAGCTGGTGTTATATGACGCGAGAGAGGGATCGCAATTAAAGGGTGTTACGTATTTCGTAAGCTATACCCGAAACGTAAGAAACAAACTTGCGCTTTGATTTATGGTAATAGGGCCGTTTCTAATCATTTTACGGCTGTTTGTTTATTCATTTTGATTAATGACCCATAAATCACAGAGCACGTGCGCACGTGCGCTTGGGACGTCAGACAAGGAAGAAAAACCAGCGATTGTTTCCAACGTACTTGAGAAAAATTCCTTGAAACTCTTAACGACACCTGTTTAGAGATTTTCAATAAAACTATAAGCTCCCATTGAAGATGACGACAATGCAGTTCCTGTGAAGAACAGTGCAATTTCAATTTGGTACAAAGAGTGTTCATTCCATCCACTTTAATGTAAAGTCAATGCTAATGACCAGTGATGGTTCAAGCACGCTGCCCTACCACACACACACACACACACAAACACACAAACACACACACACACGCGCACCCCCCCCCCCACCCACACATGCGCACCCCCCCCCCCCCCCCACACACACAAACATACACACGCACACACGCACGCATATACACACATCACCTACCTGGACTTTTCCGTCTAGAACAGTTTAATTTCGTTTTGTTTGTTAAAGTTTGAGGACGTTGATTTATTAATCATCGGCTATTGGACGTGAAACATTTGGTAATTTTGTCACCTACAGTTTTCCATTAGTAGCAAGGGATTTTTATATGCATCATCCCATAGACATCATAGCACTTGTCGTATCCTTTGATATACCGATGGTGTTGACCTGGCTGGAACAAAAATAGTGTTTTACCACTAGACGCCACTAGAACACATTAAGTAATTAATCATCTGCTATTGTGTGTCGAACATTTAGTAATTCTGATGCATAGTATTCAAAGGAAACCCGTTACACTGGTTTTTACATTAGCACCAAGGGCCTTTGATATGAACTTTTCGACAGGCAGGACAGCACATACCACAAACGTTGATATACCAGGAGCATGGTTAGTGTTAAGTTATTAGTAGTTGCTGAGAGATACGTCGACGCAGTGGTTTTATGTCTCCTAATTAATCCATTGTTGTTAAAATATTACTGCTATAGGTAGTATCAAACCAAATAATTTCCGGCTGGGTCAAAGTTCGAGGTGCACCCAACTTTTGATAGAGACGTGAACACCACAAGTCCTGTGAATGGTGATAAATGTGAGTGTGTTGGTTGTAAAAAAAAAAAAAAAAATTGTTTTTATGGGCGAATGTTTTGCGGAAAGAAAGAAAGAAATGTTTTATTTAACGACGCACTCAACACATTTTATTTACGGTTATATGGTTAAGGACCACACAGATTTTGAGAGGAAACCCGCTGTCGCCACTACATGGGCTACTCTTCCGATTAGCAGCAAGGGATCTTTTATTTGCGCTTCCCACAGGCAGGATAGCACAAACCATGGCCTTTGTTGAACCAGTTATGGATCACTGGTCAGTACAAGTGGTTTACACCTACCCATTGAGCCTTGCGGAGCACTCACTCAGGGTTTGGAGTCGGTATCTGGATTAAAAATCCCATACCTTGACTGGGATCCGAACCCAATACCTACCAGCCTGTATACCGATGGCTTAACCACTACGCCACCGAGGCCGGTTAAATATATATGATGTATTTTTCTAATTAAGTACTTATTTTAACTAGATGTGTTGTAAACACATCACCTTACAACCACTTTATCCAACCGTCCTCGGTGGTGCCGTGGTTAAGTCATCGGACATAAGGCTGGCAGGTATTGGGTTCGAAGCCCGGTACCGGTTTCCACTAGAGAACATTTTAACGACTCAATCGGTAGGTGTAAGGCCACTCCACCCTCTTCTCTTTCACTAACAACTAACCCACTGTCCTTGGCAGACAGCCCAGATAGATGATGCATGTGCCCAGAACAGCGTGCTTGAACCTTAATTGGATATAAGCACGAAAATATGTTCAAATGAATGAACACTTTACGTGAAAGGTTGTAGCATTCATGTGTAAGGATCATAATTTGATTGATACAGTGCATATTATAAGTTATATTATTTTACACACACACACACACACACACACACACACACACACACACACACACACACACACACACACACACACACACACACACACACACGTTAACGTTGTCACCTATGAAAGTTTATTTGGTTTATACAACCAGATCAATTTCCATTCTTCCACCACCTCATTTTCATTCCCTGTCAAGAATCGCTGGTACAACTCTTTTGTGTATTTCTAACCACATCTATTCTTACTTAACCCGCGGTTAACCCATGTTTGTATTCGCAAATAGCAATTTCCTTTCTAATGGCGGAGATAACAGATCTGAAATTAAAGTTAACTTGAATAGTGAGGTGCGTTACTCTTTGTATATGCGGCCACGATTTATGCAGCCATTAGATACCACGCATAAATCAGTCGAGTTTACCAGCCACTTAATTCATTAGCACTGATGATGCGGCCCCAACAAGGAGGAAATTACGAAAATGCAGATCCACCTTGAAAAGCGACTCCACAGCTGGCGTCAGATAAAGGGAGGCAATTAGACAAGTTTCTGTTTTATTGGCGCAGGTGCAGAACGTTAGATATAAAGCTGGATTTTGTTTTTCATTTGTGGTGTAATTGAGCCTTTTTGATTACACGGACAAAATTTATTAAATATATTACGAGACTAGCCTCAGGTGACGGGTGTTTTGTTACAGGCAAGGGTTGACGGAGCTGGGAATTAGAGACGGAAAAAGGTAAAGAAAACAAACACGTACATTATATTATTTATACCAAATAGGCCATCCTTGATATGAATAATAATAATGGTATGGAGAAGAAGGAGGAGAAAAAGAAGAATAAGAGGAGGAAGAAGGAGAAGGAGAAGGAGAAGAAGAAGAAGAAGGAGAAGAAGAGGAAGAAGGAGAAGAGGAAGAAGAATAAGAAGGAGAGGAAGAAGGAGAAAAAGAAGAAGAAGAAGAGGAAGAATGAGAAAGAGAAGAAGGAGGAGGAGGAGAAAACAAAACGAAGACAAAAAGAAGCAGATGATGAAGGAGAAAGAGAATAAGAGGAAGAAGAGGAAGAAGAAGAAGAGGAAGAATGAGAAAGAGAAGAAGAAGGATGAGGAGGAGAAAAGAAGGAGAAGAAGAAGGAAAAAAACGAAGACGAAAAGAAGAAGATGATGAAGGAGAAAGAAAATAAGAGGAAGAAGAAGAAGAAGAGGAGGAAGAAGAAGACGGATGAGGAGGAGAAAAATAAGGAGAAGAAGAAGGAGGAGGAGGAGAAAAAGAAGGAGAAGATGAAGGATGAGAAGGAGAAAAAGAAGGAGAAGAAGAAGAAAAAAAACACGAAAAGGAAAAGAAGAAGAAGATGAAGGAGAAAGAGAATAAGAGAAAGAGAAGAAGAAAAGAAGAAGAAACACATACCGCGTTATTTGATATACTAGTCGTAGAGCCCTGGTTTGAACGGGAGAAAACCCAATCAGAGAAAAGTTGCCATCTTACTGTATTACGTCGTCAAAGATTTTGGGTCGGAACGTAGCCCAGTGGTAAAGCGCTCGCTTGATGCGCGGTCGGTCTGGGATCAATCCCCTTCGGTGGGTCCATTGGGCTATTTCTCGCTCCAGCCAGTGCACCACAACTGGTATATCAAACGCCGTGGTATGTGTTATCTTGTCTGTGGGATGGTTACATATAAAGTATCCCTTGCTGCTAATCGCTAATCAAAAAAGTGGCGACAGCGGGTTTCCTCTCACAATATCTGCGTGGTCCTTAACCGTATGTCCGACGCCATATATCCGTAAACAAAATGTGTTGAGTGCGTCGTTAAATAAAACATGCCCTTCCTGCCTTCGCCAAAGATTTTTTTTTTTTTTTTTTTTATAACTTGACATATACATAGTTTAAGGTTTTGAGTTTACCTCTTGTAAATACAATACTTTTTAAACATTGCTGTTAATCTTCTAATAGTTTTAAAGTCTCTCATAACTTCAAACGAGTGTACTGTTACTGCTGTATTATTGTAGTATTGTAGTATTATTACTTTTGAACTGTTGTTTTTATTTTAATCTGTACACACGGTGAGACGTAAATAAAGAATTTGTCTCTCTGTCTGTGTCGACAGAACAGGACCGATCAGGCGAGCGCTCTAACGACCTAACAATAAATTAAATAAATAGATATGTAAAAATAAATAAATAATAAATAAATAAATAACGAATTAATGAATGAATGAGTACACGAATAAATAAACGAATATGTGCATGAATAAATGAATGAATGGATGGATGGATGGATGGATGAATGAATGAATGAATGAATGAATGAATGAATGAATGAATGAATGGATGAATGGATGGATGGATGGATGGATGGATGGATGAATGAATGGATGGATGGATGGATAGATGGATGAATAAATGAATGGATGGATGAATAAATGAATAAATGGATGGATGAATGAATGGATAGATGGACGGATGAATGAATGAATGAATGAATGAATGAATGAATGAATGGATGGATGAATGAATGATGGATGGATGGATGGATGAATGAATGAATGAATGAATGAATGAATGAATGGATGGATGGATGGATGGATGGATGGATGGATGGATGGATGGATGGATGGATGGATGAACGAATGAATGAATGAATGAATGAATGAATGAATTAATGGATGGATGGATGGATGAATAGATGAATGAATGAATGAATGAATGAATGAATGAATGAATGAATGAATGAATGTATGATGGATGGATGGATGGATGGATGGATGGATGGGTGGGTAAGTGAATTAATTAATTAATTAGGACATGCATGAATGAATACACGAATGAACGAATTAATGAATGAATGAATGAATGAATGAATGAATGAATGAATACATGAATTGAATTAAATTAATTCCAACTGTAAAATAACAAATACACTGAATTAAAGTTTTTACTAGTAGCTTGGCTATCGTATTTTAGTAATTATAAACACCACCATTCGTGCATGAGGATTACCCTGGTCATTATACATGTATACCTTAGTACAAGTGGCTCTCCCTTGCATTGTAATCCCGGAAGGTCATTTATTATCGTGAGTATATCTTTGCATAGACGTACGGGCTCCCATTTTGTAGGGGGAGGGGAAGAGGTTGGAGGTTGATTTTCGCCCGAATTAAATGAAAATGCCCGAATCTGATTAATAATATTTATTCATATTAGCATTACTACCAAACAGCTATATAGGGTTGAAAACGAATCACTACATATATTTACCTGGATTACAACTAATATGGTGGTTAGAATGATTCAGCAAATACATGGCGACATTATTTAAGGCCAGCTGATTTTGCCCGAATATCTCCATCGTTTGCACCCCTCACTACCCCAGTCTCGTACGCTTATATGTTTTGGGGTTGTTGTTTTCTTCCTTTGTTTTGTTGTTGTTGTTTTCTTTTTTTTCTTTTATTCTGTTGGGTTTTGGGGTTATTTTTAAATATTATTAATGTCTTTATTTTTTTTTATTTTTTTTATTATTTTTTTTTTTTCACGTATTTATTTATTTGTTTTTTAATTAATTAATTATTATTTTTTTTTTTTTTTTTTTTTTTTTTTTTTAAATTGTTTTTCTCTTACAATTCTCATTCCAGGATATCGCAAAACAAAAAGCACAAAAATACAATCTCAATAAACAAAACATCCCTCTCCCTAAAACAAACAAAGAAATAAATACAATGCAGGTACAAGCAAAAGCAATCAATGTCGAAGTACAACAAAACAAATATAAACGATAGTTAGAAGCAGGTCAGTCGGTGCATGGGTCGTAGGATCAAAACTCCTCGGCGGACCTTCCTAGTTTCTTCCCGTCTGAACCAGTGCCCCACGACAGGTGTATCAAAGTCCGTGGTATGTACTGTTCTGTCTATGAGGAACAACACATTAAAAGATCCCTTGTTGCTAATGCAAAAATATAGCAAGTTTTCTCAAAGACTACCTCCTAAATACATTGGGCTATTTCTCGCTCCAGCCAGTGCACCACGACTGGTATATCAAAGGCTGTGGTATGTGCTATCGTGTTTCTCTGATGCTGCATATAAATGATCCCTTGTTACTAGCGGAATAATGCATATCTATATCTGTGTCAAAATGAGCAAATGTTTTGACATCCAGTAGCCGATGATTAATAGATCAATGTGCTCTAGTGGTGTCGTTAAACAAAACTAACTTTAACCTCAGCATTACCAAATAGTTAAGTAGTTAATATGCTCTAGTAGTTTTGTTAAAGAATTTTTTTTAACTTTTAACTTCAGCCCACGCATATCTTGTTAGCAAAACTAATGCTATTGTACTAATATTTGCCGTAAATTATAGCAGAATATCACTCAAAGAATGGATGAATTTGCGTCATATTTCATCCTGTTGAAAATCTATTTCAGAGTCAGGATATGAAATTAACAAGAGAAATACACACCCTGACATTACTATCGCGGTACAATGAAAAACTGTAATAACGCGTTGGTGCTAAACTGTAAAACAGCGTGCAAACCGTCGAAAATGGGCCCGTCGTTCACGCTAAACAAACAACATAACAAAAAAAATGGTGTTTTATAGCTTTTGTCCATTTGAATTTGAAAACAAAAAACTGAAACAAATTCGTTCTTTTTTATGGGTGCTAAAACAGCGTGTTAGGCTCTCGGTTTTTATACTGTACTAAATGGATTCTAAAGTAGATTCTACACGACACCCAATTCTGCATGTCATTTTGTGTGAAATGAAAGAAGATCTTCCTTAATAAAACAGTGTGACACTGTCGGCGTAAAGTGCGACTCCTACTAAAGTTCAACGGTGTGCGTGCACGGATGGCGAATTACACATCTGTGTTCACACAAACAGGCGAAGCGAGGTGTAGTCGGGGTCACAGAGGGAGGGAGGGTTTGTCTGGTGTACGGTTTGTCCTGGTGTAGAAGTGATGGCAGTGAATTTCCTATTCAGCAGTCTCTCTCCTTCTCCCTCGTAATCTCAAATCCCCTCCCACCTCTCCCCATTTCTCTTTCCCTCACTCTCTCACTCGCTGCATATTTGCATATCTGTATCTAAATCTTACCTTCTTTCCTTCTTCTTCTTCTTCTTCTTCTTCTTCTTCTTCTTCTTCTTCTTCTTCTTCTGTCTCTGTCCCTCCCTCTATATACCTATCCGTCCCTCGTTTTCTTTCTTTCTTTCTTTTTTCTATATCACTCTCCCATCTCTCTCTCTCACCCTCACCCCCTCCATTTATCCCCACTCTCTCTCCTAATTACCCTCTCGCAATATCGCAGGCTCTCCCTCTCTTATCTCTCTTCCTCTCTCTCTCTCTCTACTCTCTCTCCTCTCTCTCTCTCTCTCTCTCTCTCTCTCTCTCTCTCTCTCTCTCTCTCTCTCTCTCTCTCTCTCTCTCTCTCTCTCTCTCTCCCTCCCTCTCTCTCCCTCTCCCTCTCTCTCTCTCTCTCTCTCTCTCTCTCTCCCTCCTCTCTCTCTCTCTCTCTCTCTCTCTCTCTCTCCTCTCTCCTCTCTCTCTCCTCTCTCTCCCCCCCTCTCCTCTCTCTCCTCTCTCTCTCTCTCTCTCTCTCTCTCTCTCTCTCTCTCTCTCTGTCTCTCTCTCTCTCTCTCTCTCTCTCTCTCTCCTCTCTCTCTCTCTCTCTCTCTCTCTCTCTCTCTCTCTCTCTCTCTCTCTCTCTCTCACTTTCTTTTGATTCACTTTAAGAGCGAGGGGTTGATTGAAAGGCTGTGTATACCAGATCTAACCATCTAATAGTGTCGTCTATGGGATTTGATTGGTGATATTCTCATAGAACCCAACAGCGACCTTAGTCTTAATTAGACATAAGTAGGAAAATCAACACGAAACGAAATAATCCTATTTTTGAACTCCCAGTGTATACCAGATTTTTTTGGTCAGATTTTAGAGGTATATGGAATAAGTGTTGTTTTCTTTTCACAGCACGTAACACTTCTGCTTCGAAAGATACACTGATAAATTTGACAACACTAAAAAGACTTGAGAACACTTGGGAATATTGATCTATTAATCATCGGCTATTGAATGCGAAACATTTGGTATTATTTTTACTCATAATCTTAGAGGGAAACCCTTTACATTTTTTTTTTCCATTAGCAGCAAGGAGTCTTTTATATGTACTTCCCGTAGACATGAGAGCAAGGCCGTAGCTAGGATTTTTTTTTTGGGGGTGGGGGTGGGGGTGGGGGGGGGGGGGGCAACTGAGTAGTTAATAGTGTAAAACTCCTTAAACAGTTAAGAAGAGAATTTTCTTAAGTTTCTATAATGATTGTCGGATGTTTTTGTTTGGGGGGGGGGGAGGGCAACTGAGTAGTTAATAGTGTAAAACTCCTTAAACAGTTAAGAAGAGAATTTTCTTAAGTTTCTATAATGCTTTTCGGATTGTTTTTCCAGTCCCACTGCTAGCTACGGCCTTGGAGAGTATACGCTCGTATACCATGGCCTTTAATATACCATTCGTTGTGCACTGGATGGAGTGGGGGAACCAGAGAATTGGTCCACTGTCGTGATTCGATCCTATGATGCAAACACCTCAAGCGAGAGCTCTATCGACTGGGCTAGATCCCGCAAATCAAACACTTGAAAGTTATATTTAAAACAAACATATAAATACATACAAAATTGATCACATTATATTTACAAACAGTCAATAAAACAGTATTAATATCTCATTTGTCACCAGCTAACAACAGTTACTGTATATTTATAATATTCTTTTTTTCCCTTTTTTTCCCCCTTTTTTTTTTTTTAAAGTGTCCTTATTAACCCGATTATATAGTCGCCATGTTGTCTATTTCACAGACTGTCAGGTTTGATGACGTCACCAATAACACGCACGCTATTTCCCGAACAATACAACGTCCACTTTTCTGCCTCGAAGAACCCATGATCTTTCGGCATGTTTATAGGCACCACGTGACCAAATTTGCCAGTTCCAAGCAGACTAACGTAATCCCGAGATGTCGAAGCTAGACGTCACTTAATAGCCGTATTTTCGTATTAACTGCTCCCGAGGGAGACATTTTTGACCGCCAATCTGCGTGTGTTGGAACAAGACAATGCGATTTGAAAACCATTTCTTCTAGATTATCATCGAAATTGAATCAACTGGAATATAGGATTATTGTACCAATTTTAGCTTTGGGGCTCCGCATCGCCAAGTGTGAAACTCTGTTCTCGGAAATTGCGACCAGCTCTGTTTGGCCGTCATCTCTTAGTCTGAAATCTATGAGCCTTGTCTATTGACATTGCTAGTCCCATGTGAATGCCTCGTTTTAAAAACGGACGCGATTTATGTTGTCATTTGTAAATTAAAAATGAGAAATTACGATGACCATTTGGTGCCAGATTATAAACACAGTCTTCCATTCAACCATTATTACATGGAATTTGCATAATTGTTATCGCAATTGCTGTATTTTTCCAAATCCTAAAACTTTTAACAAAACAATTCTCCGGCTGCGTTCCGTGCTACTCGGCTAAAATGAGCGGTAGAGATGACCCCGTTTTTCAATTAGTTAAGCAGCGCTGTGGTTTAAATTATGTGGACAAAACGCAAAGATGTATAAATCAGCGAAAAGGCGAGATATGGCGACTAAAGAATGCCACGACTATACATCAGCGCAGACATCTGGTCCATTTTAGCATTATCCCGATCTCTCTGGAGAATATAGGATATCAGGCAAAATGTTTTAGAGTAGCAAAATGTTCGATGACCTCTTTGCCGATAGACGTCTCGAATTTCCAATCTTTGCCCACAACGCAACGACTCAGGAAATCTTTATCGCTGATAGTAACTGCCGATATTGTTATTGTTAAGATTCTGCAGCCACTGCAAAGAATTCTTTCGTGATGAGATGTAATGCAGTGGTTAAACGCTTGTCAAAAGGACGATCGGTGAATGTAGGATGATTCCAACCCCACCCCACCCCCACCCCACCCCCATCCTAACACACACACACACACACACACACACACACACAAACACACAAATCCTCAGTGTGTACTATGCATATAGTCATATCTGGTGCACCACAACTGGATTACTGAATTAATTACTCACATACTTACTTACTTACTTATTACTTATTACTTACTTACTTGCTTACTTTCTTACGTTGCTTACTTGATTTGACGTATTTGACGTGCCTATATCCAATTAATCGAACAACCTCCGTGGATCCATTCAACTGATTGAGGTTTTTTCTCGGTCCAACCAGTGCCCAGTTAAGGTTCAAGCACGTTGTGCTTGGGACACAGTCCAGCAGCCTGGACTTCCATTCCTCCTTTCCAGGACAGAAAGGGGGTTGGACCAATGGTGATATGGCTTTATTTCGTTAATTGGGACGGGACGTAGCCAAGTGGTAAAACGTTCGCTCGATACGCGGTCGGTCTGAGATCGATCCCCGTAGGTAGGCCCATTGGGCTATTTCTCGTTCCAGCCAGTGCACCATGACTGATATATCAAAGGCCGTGGTATGTACTACCCTACCTATGGGATGGTGCATATAAAAGATCCCTTGCTGCTAATCGAAAAGAGTAGCTCATGAAGTGGCGGCAGCGGGTTTCGTCGCTCAATATCTGTGTGGTCCTTAGCCATATGTCTGACGCCATATAACCGTAAATAAAATGTGTTGAGTGCGTCGTTAAATAAAACATTTCTTTCTTTATTTATTTATTTGGTTAGTGATCTATACAATTAGTGGGTGTACTTTCTAATGAACGTAGGTTTATTATCGTTATTGTAAAGGTTTTAATAATTTGCACGACTATTTTGACGGTCCCCTAAAATAAAAATGGAACCAGACATGCAGACCAAGTTTGATGCCACGAACCTAAAGATAAATAATGACATACCTACGGGTTGTGGTATTGTATGGTGCGAGGGCGTGACTGTTTTGAATGAATAATTTAATAATTAGTGAATGAAGAAGAAAAGAAGGTAAGAATATGAACAGAATGATAAATCTGATGAAAACTTGTTAAAATAAATATATCGCGATTTGTTTAAACTTTTAAATTAATTTAAAATATTAAAGGGACAGACCCTAGTTTTTAACACTAAGGTATATTTTTGACCAAGACTCTAGTTTCAACCCGTAAAAATGGACGCTTAAGTTTGGTTAATTTACAAACCTGTAACAAAGTTGGATACAACAGAGTAAAACAAGAGTCTGTGACGTTGAAATATTCTTAAAAATAGATAAAACGCGACTCCATAACCATTACTTCTCAGACGCACGTGCGTTTTTAAAAATATGATAAACTGCATTTTGTTGTTTTAGAAACGCTGGGATGACCAGAAACACTTCGGTTGTACGAACATGGATAATCTAAGCAATACAATATAAGTAATGTTTGATTTCAGTTTTCAAAAACAGCTTTAATAGTAAAAAATATGCATTAGTGTTTAAAAACTAGGGTATGTCCCTTTAAAATATTACGTCATCATTATGTGCTGAAACAGTAAATAACTACTAAGTTTAAAAAAAACCTAACCTATTAAAAGAGGCCCGGATACACATATTAATAACATTTTAGAACATTTTAGAGGAAATTTCCAAAAACAAACACCCAGAACATATATACAGATTATAATAAATGAAATGGAGTTTATTTTGCGCATCTATATATACCTAGATACCGCAAAGCAGTCTGGTGGTGCTTCTTTTCCTATTTATTATATACCTTCTTTTTATTTACAAATAAAAAAGAAAGAAGAAACCATTTTGTATTTTAACGTCAAACGATGTGAGTGACATAAAACGTTAACGTTTGTTTTGTTTAATGACACCAATAGAGCACATTGATTTATTCATTATCGGCTACTGGATGTCAAACATTTGGTAATTTTGACATATCGTTTGACAAAATCCACAAATTTAAATTTTTAGTAAAAGTCAGTATCTATCTGTGATACTTGTATTTACACTGTTTTTATTTAAATCTTGAATTTTTATATTGATGTTGATCATCACCTTATTTGTTTGCATTACCATAGTTTGACACCCAATAGCCGATGTATTTTTCGTGCTGGGGTGTCGTTAAACATTCATTCATTCATTCGTTCATTCATACATTCGTCTCTCACGTTTTACATCAAGCGTCGCCATCACCATATGTTAAATTACAAAAACAAACAAACAAACAATACGTAATAAGTGTATTAAATGTAGTGTATAGTGTAGATATATAGAATAATACACGAGTAGCCGTTAGATACCATTTATCTCACAACGAGTTGTTTTAAAATATATCTAACGAGCGAAAGCGAGTTTGATACGTTTTTAAACAACGAGTTGTGAGATAAATGATATCTAACGGACACGAATATATTATTCTATATCTTACATATCCTCCAAAACCAGGTTTTAAGCAAATTTTAACATCTTTTTTGGCTAAAAGTTATTTACAATCGTTTGCACTTGTAGCTTCCTTACGCGTCACAGACAAATGTTTGTCAGGTTAACTATACGTCACAGTGTAATTGATTTCGATCGTGCTGTTTCTTCATTGGATGTATGGCATTGGTGACCTGTCATCACCTAAGAGCAGACAGTCTTGATTTCTTGAAATTGTTAACACACGTACATATGTAAAAAAGTAAGTGTTAACAAAAATAACGGATGATGTTTACACCAACGGGTGCTTACGACATTCAAATATTAATTTTGTTTTCCATTTCACGATTGATTGTCGTTTGGTGCTTGTATGTACCCGAAGGGGGCGGGATCTAGCCCAGTTGGTAGAGTGCTAATCTAAAGTGATTGGGTCTTGGATCCGAACCCCCTTGCCGCACCCATTCTGTGTTTGTTTGGTGTTTTCCGTTGCAACCAATGTCCCAAGACAGGTATATCAAAAGTCGTGGTATGTGGGAAAGTGCATGCAAAAAAATTATCCCTTGCTACTAATGGAAAAAAAAGCTGAATAGAATATAATCAGGAATTAACCAAATGTCTGACATCCAATAACCTATCATCTCTAGTGGTGATGTTAAACAAAACAAACTTTATATTTTAGTATGTAAATATATTCAAGTGTCTCTTTCTTCTGGCTTAAAACAAGGTTTCCATTCTGTTGCATTTTTCTCCAGTTATTACTGTGCCTTTTCCCCCTTATTCACCCCCAACTAAATACTGGATCC